>NW_025535799.1:22500-80466 GCF_020615455.1 Coregonus clupeaformis | reverse complement strand
AGGGGAGGGGAGTCATTGATGTCTATTGACCTGTCTGGTTTGCATATTCAGAAGAACAGAGGGATGAGATGGATGAATATGGCATCATGCTCATTATTCCCCCTGTCTCCCCCCTCCCTCCCTCTCTCTCTCTCTCTCTGGGCATCACACACAGACTCAGCATGGGGTGAGTGGAATAGACTGTGCAACCCAGCCAGGCTTTCGTGTGTGTGTGTGTGTCGGTGTGCTGTGTGCGTGTGTGTGTGTGTGTGTGCGCGTGTGTGTGTGTGTGTGTGCGTTTGTGTGTGTGTGTGTACCTTTCTGTATATGTATATTGTAGATGCCAGCATGTGTGTGTACATTCACCGTGTGCATGTTGTTAGTTTTTATCTGAGTAAACGGCAGCATGGCATCATCCATAGTCTTATAACAGTCTCTGTGTGGCCAACTAGATTCACCCAGATCCATATTAACATATGTATGAGTCATATATCACTGAGATATAAGATCCATGGCTACCGTTCAAATTATAGAGATCAGCCTGTTAAACCACATCCATCCCATCATGTGTGTCTGAGGTTCATATCTGCAGGCCTCTCCAGTCCATCACTCCACAGACCTGTTACTGATGTTACTGAAGGTCTGTGTCCTAAATGCCACCCTATTCCCTGTATAGTGCACTAATTTTGACCAGAGCCCACAGGGAATAGGGTTTCAGTTGGGACACACTGCAGGAAGGAGCTGATGTGTCTTTGTCTCCTAATGACGATGTCATCAAGGATGGTGACAGTTGGCTTCATTCCACACTGATCCAGGATCAGGAGACGGATCACCGCCCATCAGCACCACCTCACACTGAACACACTGGTGGAGGGAATAGGAGACAATGACAGAGGAGTAAGAAAGATGGGAAGGAGAAAGAGAGAGAACAGAAAGAGGGTGGAGAGGGAAGAGAAGGATGGAAAGGGAAGAGAGAAAGTAGAGAGAGGAGGAGGCGGAGAAAGGGGAAGAGAGAGCAGAGACAAAGAAGTGAAGAAAGGGAGGAAAATAGAGGAGTGGATAGAAAGAACGGGAAGGAAAGTGAGTGGGGAGGGAAGACAAAAGAGAGAGGAGAGAGAGAAGAGAGAGTGAAGTGAGAGAGTAGAGAGTGGAGAGAGAGAGGAGAGAGTGAAGCGAGAGAGGGGAGAGAGAGGAGAGAGAGAAGAGAAAGAGGGGAGAGAGAAGAGAGAGTGAATGAGGAGAGAGAGAAGATAGAATGAGGAGACTGATAGTGTGTCAGTGCCTTGCATTGTAATGTGGGTCCAGATCTCTGGTTGAGTAGACGACTATAACTCTAGAGGTAATATAACTGAGACCCCTCACACTGTAACTCCCCTTATACTGCTGCTAGAGACTGACACACAAACACACACACACACACACACACACAGACACACAAACAAACACACATACACATACACACACAGACATATACACACACACACACACACACACACACACAGACAGACACACAAACACACACACACACACACACATACAAACATACACACCCACACACACAGAGACACAAACAAACACACACACACACACACAGACACACAAACAAACACACATACACACACACAAACACACATACGCATACACACACACATAGACACACAAACACACACACGCATACACCCACACACACACACAAACACAAAAACACACACACAAACAAACACACACACGCATACACTCACACACAGACACACACACTTCAACAGACAGTAGGCTATATCTGTCTCTCTCAGGTCCTATTGAGATTCTAGAGACAGCCACTAAGCAGAGCAGTGAGACTCTTTCACACCTGCTGTATAGTGATGACTCTGTAGAGACTAACTCTAGTTCAGACCTGCTGTATAGTGATGACTCTGTAGAGACTAACTCTAGTTCAGACCTGCTGTATAGTGATGACTGTAGAGACTAACTCTAGTTCAGACCTGCTGTATAGTGATGACTGTAGAGACTAACTCTAGTTCAGACCTAACTGTGTGTGTGTGTGTGGTGTGTGTGTGTTGGTGTGTGTGTGTGTGTGTGGTGTGTGTGGTGTGTGCATGCGTGACTACGTTCGTGTGTGCTACCTGTCAGTCCAGTCGATCACCAGTGTGTGTGAGTCAGTGTACGGCTACAGTGGGAGGCTGTATATACATGCTGTAGTGAGGCTGGGTCAGGATGGATGGTAGTTGTATATACATGCTGTACTGAGGCTGGGTCAGGATGGATGGTAGTTGTATATACATGTTGTAGTGAGGCTGGGTCAGGATGGATGGTAGTTGTATATACATGTTGTAGTGAGGCTGGGTCAGGATGGATGGTAGTTGTATACACATGCTGTAGTGAGGCTGGGTCAGGATGGATGGTAGTTGTATATACATGTTGTAGTGAGGCTGGGTCAGGATGGATGGTAGTTGTATATACATGCTGTACTGAGGCTGGGTCAGGATGGATGGTAGTTGTATATACATGCTGTAGTGAGGCTGGGTCAGGATGGATGGTAGTTGTATATACATGCTGTAGTGAGGCTGGGTCAGGATGGATGGTAGTTGTATATACATGCTGTAGTGAGGCTGGGTCAGGATGGATGGTAGTTGTATACACATGCTGTAGTGAGGCTGGGTCAGGATGGATGGTAGTTGTATATACATGTTGTAGTGAGGCTGGGTCAGGATGGATGGTAGTTGTATATACATGCTGTACTGAGGTTGGGTCAGGATGGATGGTAGTTGTATATACATGCTGTAGTGAGGCTGGGTCAGGATGGATGGTAGTTGTATATACATGTTGTAGTGAGGCTGGGTCAGGATGGATGGTAGTTGTATATACATGTTGTAGTGAGGCTGGGTCAGGATGGATGGTAGTTGTATATACATGCTGTACTGAGGCTGGGTCAGGATGGATGGTAGTTGTATATACATGCTGTACTGAGGCTGGGTCAGGATGGATGGTAGTTGTATATACATGTTGTAGTGAGGCTGGGTCAGGATGGATGGTAGTTGTATATACATGCTGTACTGAGGCTGGGTCAGGATGGATGGTAGTTGTATATACATGCTGTAGTGAGGCTGGGTCAGGATGGATGGTAGTTGTATATACATGCTGTAGTGAGGCTGGGTCAGGATGGATGGTAGTTGTATATACATGCTGTAGTGAGGCTGGGTCAGGATGGATGGTAGTTGTATATACATGCTGTACTGAGGCTGGGTCAGGATGGATGGTAGTTGTATATACATGCTGTAGTGAGGCTGGGTCAGGATGGATGGTAGTTGTATATACATGTTGTAGTGAGGCTGGGTCAGGATGGATGGTAGTTGTATATACATGCTGTACTGAGGCTGGGTCAGGATGGATGGTAGTTGTATTGAATAAAGGGCCTCGCCGCAGCACAATGCTGCTAACACACTGAATACACTATGAATTCTAGATTTACACCCCCTGTCCAGTCTGGCTGGCTATTAGCATATCTAAACCTGCTGTCTTCCTTTGTGTGTGTGTGTGTGTGTGTCCTACTGGTGCCTCTCTATAAATGCCAGTGGCAGTAAATCCATCATGCGTATAAAATATCTGCCATGTTCCACAGACTAACACAATACCGAGTCTGGGAGGAGAGGAACAGTGCACTGCGTAAAACTGTTTATTAAACCATGTTTCTGATGTGGTTTATGTTTCTGATGTGGTTTACATACACACACACATGTTACTAAGGGTGTGGGTGGCTGAGATGCAATGTCCTCTGGAAAACCTTGGAGGAGAGGAAAGGAAGAGAGGAGGAGAGGAAGAGAGGAAGAGAGGAAGCGAGGAGGAGACGTGAAACACATATCACAAATGCTAATAATAATATGCCATTTAGCAGACGCTTTTATCCAAAGCAACTTACAGTCATGTGTGCATACATTTTTACATATGGGTGGTCCTGGGGATCGAACCCACTACCCTGGCATTACAAGCACCATGCTCTACCAATTGCGCTACAGAGAATCACATGCTAGAGGAAATAGAAGAAAGGCATTGTTTGCTACAGCAGTGATGTCTCTAGGACCAATCAGAGAAGAGCTTCTACAGCAGTAATGCCTCTAGGACCAATCAGAGAAGGAGAGCTGCTACAGCAGTGATGCCTCTAGGACCAATCAGGGAAGGAGCTGCTACAGCAGTAATGCCTCTAGGACCAATCAGAGAAGGAGAGCTGCTACAGCAGTGATAACCAGAGAGAGTCCTAACAATACAACCATAGTCAACCAGAGGGAGCACTAACAATACTCCCATACTCATCCAGAGAGAGTCCTAACAATACAACCATAGTCAACCAGAGGGAGCACTAACAATACTCCCATACTCAACCAGAGAGAGCACTAACAATACAACCATAGTCAACCAGAGAGAGCATTAACAATACCCCCATACTCAACCCGAGAGAGCACTAACAATACTCCCATACTCAACCCGAGAGAGTACTAACAATACTCCCATACTCAACCAGAGAGAGCACTAACAATACTCCCATACTCAACCAGAGAGAGCACTAACAATACAACCATAGTCAACCAGAGAGAGCACTAACAATACAACCATAGTCAACCAGAGAGAGCACTAACAATACAACCATAGTCAACCAGAGAGAGCATTAACAATACCCCCATACTCAACCAGAGAGAGCACTAACAATACAACCATAGTCAACCAGAGAGAGCACTAACAATACAACCATAGTCAACCAGAGAGAGCACTAACAATACAACCATAGTCAACCAGAGAGAGCATTAACAATACCCCCATACTCAACCAGAGAGAGCACTAACAATACAACTAGGGGTGTAACGATCCATCTACTACATCGATGTATCGATTTATATTCCTATGATCCAACTACATCGATCTGTGCTCGGCGAGTTGGCCTTTTGGACAACATATATCAATCTAACATCGTTTTAAAATGTAATAAATCGATTGTATCGATACTAGGAAATAACCCATTGGATTTAAGCAGGTCAGACTTTATATGGATGTTTTTTCTTAGCACTTTTAATGATAAAGGCTTTAAACATTACTCGATTCAGTCTGCCTATCCGTGACGTCATCGCCCCGCGCCAGCAGCAGCGCAAAGGCGCAAAGACAACAAAACATAGCATGGCGGACGACAGAGGAGAAGCCGACGATCGAGAAATTATCAAGCCACCATTGCGGTCCTTACAAGAAACAGGAATCTAGGAAACTTCACCTGCACTGTCCAGTATCCAGTTATTTATTTCAGTCACACTGGTTGAATTTTTGGCTAAAAGGTTACTGAATCGATTTCAAGTCACTGAATCGTTTCGGATCGTATCGTTCTAAATGAACCAATATCGTCCTTGAATCGTATCGACAACCACGAATCGTTATACAAATCGAATCGTTGTTGAAACGAATCGTTACACCCCTAAATACAACCATAATATCCCAAGGGGGTCATTACATTTGTATGTGTTTTATTTGTCTTCTAACAGATGGGAGAGACTAAAATGGAATGAATGCACTTCATGAAATAAGAAAAGAAAGCAGAATTAACAACAAGAACAATTCCTTGATATCAATGATTGTATCTTCACATAGCAGCAGAACCAAATAACTCTGGACATTATTCTCAGTTACAAACAAAGCATGGGGGGATGAGTGATAAATTAGTCTGGGTGTGTGTGTATTGTGATGTTCCCATTCTAAGTCCTTATCTCTGTCGAACACAGGAACTCCCTGCCTGCTCTGGGGCTGCATGGCTCTTTATTTCTCTGTGAATCCCTATTTAGCGCTAAAAAGCCAACAGAATTCGGCATTATCTTAGCACTGCTAAACACTCTCGCTGGGTGATTTGGGGACTTGAAACTAACCTTTGTGTGTGTGTGTGTGTGTGTTTCACGCTGAGCTCCCCAGAGTTCCAGAAGCGGGCAATGTGAGTGTATCTGCACGGAGCAGAGCCGAGGTGACTCTCTGAACAGCACGCCACGCAGCGCACACACAGACACACTCAACGACACACACACACACACAGCGGAGACAACGGTCACGCACATAAACACAAAGCGCACACGAAACTACAGAAAAGCCTGCATACAGAAAGCCAAGCCTTCCGTGTCTCTCTCCCTCCTCTCTCTCCCTCTCTTGCTCTCTCCTCTCTCTCTCTCTCTCTCTCTCTCTCTCCTTCTGTCCGTCGGCCGTGGCAGTTACAGCTCAATCAGGCAGAGCAAGACTCACAGGAGCACCTTCCCTTTGTCTCCCTCCGTCCTCCTTCTCAAGTAAGTCATCCCTCTTTCTCTCCTTTCACTCTTCACTGATGGTCTGTTCTGTTCGTTCCGCTGGAGGGACTGAGTGAGCGCTGAGTGCTGAGGGAACACTATACTTTCTCTGTCTGCAAGGCACATGAATCTCTACTCTCCTCTCCTGGGTAGCCTTTGTATTGGAGGTATACAGCAGCTTTCTGGTAACAGGGTACAGGGATCAGAGTGAACAGTGGTGAATCTACATTCAGGGAAGAATGAGAGGAGAGAAGGAGAGGAGAGGAGGAGATGAGGAGAGAAGGAGAGGAGAGGAGGAGAGGAGGATGAGTGGGAGGAGGGAGAGAAATTATATATTCTGTTGACTAATTCTGATTCTCTCTCTCTATAGCTCTTTGTCTCTCTTAGACTCTCTCAAAGTCCCTCTATAAACCTCTCTGTTCCTCTCTGACTCTCTCTCTATATAAACCTCTCTGTTCCTCTCTGACTCTCTCTCTATATAAACCTCTCTGTTCCTATCTGACTCTCTCTCTCTATAAACCTCTCTGTTCCTATCTGACTCTCTCTATATATAAACCTCTCTGTTCCTATCTGACCTCTCTCTCTCTATAAACCTCTCTGTTCCTCTCTGACTCTCTCTATATATAAACCTCTCTGTTCCTATCTGACTCTCTCTCTCTATAAACCTCTCTGTTCCTCTCTGACTCTCTCTCTATATAAACCTCTCTGTTCCTATCTGACTCTCTCTCTCTATAAACCTCTCTGTTCCTATCTGACTCTCTCTCTATATAAACCTCTCTGTTCCTATCTGACTCTCTCTCTCTATAAACCTCTCTGTTCCTATCTGACTCTCTCTCTATATAAACCTCTCTGTTCCTATCTGACTCTCTCTCTCTATAAACCTCTCTGTTCCTCTCTGACTCTCTCTCTCTCTATAAACCTCTCTGTTCCTCTCTGACTCTCTCTCTCTATAAACCTCTCTGTTCCTATCTGACTCTCTCTCTCTATAAATCTCTCTGTTCCTATCTGACTCTCTCTCTATATATAAACCTCTCTGTTCCTATCTGACTCTCTCTCTCTATAAACCTCTCTGTTCCTCTCTGACTCTCTCTCTATATAAACCTCTCTGTTCCTCTCTGACTCTCTCTCTCTATATAAACCTCTCTGTTCCTCTCTGACTCTCTCTCTCTCTATAAACCTCTCTGTTCCTCTCTGACTCTCTCTCTCTATAAACCTCTCTGTTCCTCTCTGACTCTCTCTCTCTCTATAAACCTCTCTGTTCCTCTCTGTCTCTCTCTCTCTCTATAAACCTCTCTGTTCCCCTCTGACTCTCTCTCTCTCTATAAACCTCTCTGTTCCTCTCTGACTCTCTCTCTCTATAAACCTCTCTGTTCCTCTCTGACTCTCTCTCTCTCTATAAACCTCTCTGTTCCTCTCTGACTCTCTCTCTCTCTATAAACCTCTCTGTTCCCCTCTGACTCTCTCTCTCTCTATAAACCTCTCTGTTCCTCTCTGACTCTCTCTCTCTATAAACCTCTCTGTTCCTCTCTGACTCTCTCTCTCTCTATAAACCTCTCTGTTCCTCTCTGACTCTCTCTCTCTATATATACCTCTCTGTTCCTCTCTGACTCTCTCTCTATATATATACAGTACCTCTTTCTGTCTCTCTCTCTGTCTCTGTCATTCTGTCTCGGTGCGTTGCCTTCATTGCATTAGGATGCTCGGCCACTCACAGATGAGATTTGCTGAAGTTAATAATTGATGTAGAGAAATGGAAGCAGCATTTACATCAGGAGGACAGACCAGCATCTCTAGATACAGCTCTATGGACATGTCTGTCTCTGTCTCTGTCCCTCCTGTCCCTCTATCTCTCAGTCTCTCTCTCCTTCTCCATCTCTCTCTGACTCTGTCCCTCAATCTCTCAGTCTCTCGCTCTGTCTCTGTCTTTTTGTCCATCGCACTCTCCCCTCTCTGTCTGTCTTTGTCTCTCAGTCTCTCTCTCTCTGTCCCTCATTGTCTCTCTCTTTCCTTCACCTCTGTATACAGTATGTCCTGCTCTCTCTCTTTCTCTCTAAACCTGTCCCTCTCTCTGTGTCCCTCCCTCTATGTCCCCCCTTAGTCTCTCTCTCTCTCTCTCTCTCTCTCTCTCTCCTCACTCTCTCTCTCTCTCTCTCTCTCTCTCTCTCTCTCTCTCTCTCTCTCTCTCTCTCTCTCTCTCTCTCTCTCTCTCTCTCTCTCTCTCTCTCTCTCTCTCTCTCTCTCTCCTGTCTCCATGTCTTCCTCTATCTGAAAGTAGAGAGTTATAAACAAAATTATTTTCCAATCGTTTCGTTCTGAACAGAACCACACATTTTTTTTGTTCTGTTCCACTGTTCCGACCAGCAAAATAAAGTTCTGAGCTGGTTCGAACCAAAACAAAGTAATGGTTTTTATCGTTCCTTTCGGTTCCTTTTTTAACCTGTGAAATCAACAGTTTTTTGCATTTAGCTCATTAAATTAACTCACCAATCAGTGCAGATAGAGCAGGCAAGCTATGGCGCAAGATGCGACTGAAATTTTGTGGGTGGGGAGAGAGCGAGAGAGGGTTAAGGAGGAGGATTGAAGCGCTGGGCATCTTGTTATGACATGCATTATCTGAATTATGTCCACAGAATTATACCTAGGAGGAGAGGCTTCTATGCAGAAACGTTGAATGTCCTTTGAGCTAGACAGCTAACAAGCTCGAGCTAGCTAGCTAACATGCTTGTATGTGTAGAGCGGCACCAGAATTAAAAACACATCTTACCTTTTTGTAGTTAATAAATCCAATTTGAAACTTGATAACTAGGCCTATAGTATGATTATTTTTATTGCTTTTTTTTACACCTTTTTCTCCCCAATTTCGTGATATCCAATTGGTAGTTACAGTCTTATCCCATCGCTGCAACTCCTGTACGGACTCGGGAGAGGCGAAGGCTGAGAGCCATGCGTCCTCCGAAACACGACCCTGCCAAGCCGCACTGCTCCTTGACACACTGTTCGTTTAACCCGGAAGCCAGCTGCACCAAAATGTTGGAGGAAACACCGTACAACTAGTGACCGAGTGTCAGCTTGCAGGAGCCCGGCCTGCCACAAGGAGTCGCTAGAGCGCGATGGGACAAGGAAATCCAAACCCTCCCCTAACCCGGACAACGCTGGGCCAATTGTGCACTGTCTCATGGGTCTCCCGGTCATGGCCGGCTGTCACACAGCCTGGGATCAAACCCAGAGCTGTAGTGACGCCACAAGCACTGCGATGCAGTGCCTTAGACCTCAGCGCCACTTGGTATCCTTAGCTAGCATTGTATCCTTAACTAGCATTTTTTGGGGGGGTTCCCATGCTTTTAAAATAACGGTTCTGTTCCGAAACAGTACGGATCACTTTTATTCGAGGTTCCGTTTCAGTTCCTTGAAAAATGTAGCTCTTTTCCGATTTTTGGTTCTGTTCCCTGAACCGGCTCCTAGTTATGCTGGCAGCACATCAATGTAGAGTGATTACAATGGGCCTCAGCTAGCCTGGATAATGGATGTGCTCTCATAGCTGATGCTACAAACTCCCTGCTGCTTCTGCTAAGAGCACCGGCATAACTCTATCACTGTGTGTGTGTGTGTGTGTGTGTGTGTGTGTGTGTGTGTGTGTGTGTGTGTGTGTGTGTGTGTGTGTGTGTGTGTGTGTGTGTGTGTGTGTGTGTGTGTGTGTGTGTGTGTGTGTGTGTGTGTGTGTGTGTGTGTGTGTGTGTGTGTGTGCGTGTGTGTGTGCGTGTGTGTGTGTGTGGCGTGCGTGTGCGTGTGCGTGTGGTGGTGTGTGGTGTGTGTGGTGTGTGGTGTGTGGTGTGTGTGTGTGTGTGTGTGTGTCTGTCTGTGTGTGTGTGTGTGTGTGTGTGTGTGTGTCTGTCTGTGTGTGTGTGTGTGTGTGCGTGTGCGTGCTCATGCGTGAATGAGTGTCCCTACGTGTGATTAGTACATTGATAATGATGGTGGGTAGCAGTCTGTCAACTACAGAGGAACACTGAGACATCTTCTCCATAGCCAAATAGAACTCAGCTAGCCTCAGCTTCTTGTCTCCTCTACACCCCTGATCAATAGTTGGAAGAGGAACTATCCCAAACTAAAGACTGTGTTACAAGGTAAAACAAGGTTGTCCACTATCGGCATATCTATTTATTATGGCCATCGAAATGTTAGCTATTAAAATCAGATCCAGCAATAATATCAAGGGATTAGAAATCCAGGGCTTAAAAACAAAGGTGTCATTGTACACTGATGATTCATGTTTTCTTTTAAATCCACAACTTGAATCCCTCCACAGCCTCATAGAGGATCTAGATACATTTTCTAACCTCTCTGGATTACAACCAAATTATGATAAATGTACTATATTACGTATTGGATCACTAAAAAATACAGTTTTTACATTACCATGTAGTTTACCAATAAAATGGTCAGATGGTGATGTGGATATACTCAGAATACATATCCCAAATGAAATAAATGATCTCACTCCAATAAATGTTAATAGAAAGTTAGCAAAAATAGATAAGATCTTGCTACCATGGAAAGGTAAATACCTGTCTATTTGTGGAAAAATCACCCTGATTAACTCTTTAGTATTATCCCAGTTTACCAATTTGCTTGTATTATTATATGAGAAAAAAAGATTCCATTTTATTTGGAACGGCAAGCCAGACAAAATTCAACGGGCCTATTTATATAATGAACATGAATTCGGAGGACAGAAATTATTAAATATTAAAGCATTAGACCTAACACTAAACGCTTCAGTCATACAGAAGTTATACTTAAATCCGAACTGGTTCTCTAGCAAATTAGTACAATTGTCTCACCTCATGTTCAAGGATGGCCTTTTTCCCTTTATTCAGATTACAACATCTCACTTGCAGTTATTTGAAAAGGAAATAATCTCCCAAATATCACTATTTCTAAAACAAGCCATAGAAAGTTGGTTGCAATTTCAATTTAATCCTCCAGAAACGACAGAACAAATAATGCAACAAATATTGTGGTTAAACTCAAATATACTAATTGATAAAAAAACGTGATTTTTTGAAAAAATGTTTAGAAAAGGTATAATCTTCGTAAATTATATCATAGGTAGGACTGGTGGAGTTATGTCACACATGCAGCTAACAAAAACATATGGAAATGTCTGCTCTACCCAAAATTACAACTAAATAATTGCAGCGTTACCGCAAAAATGGAAGAGGAAAGTGGAAGGGGGAAAAAGTAAGGAACTTGGCTGTCGGCCCTGCATTAAAGAACATAATTGGTTAAAGAAAATTGTGATAAATAAAAAAAGTATACCAGTTTCATTTAAGGACCAAAGGATTGACAGCCGTCCCATATAGATTGCAAAATAGTTGGGAAGAGATTTTTGACGTACCGATTCCATGGCATAGTGTTTATGAACTGATACGCAAAATGACGCAGGATTCAAAACTTAGAATATTTAAATTTAAATTATTATACAAAATTCTTACTACTAATAGAATGTTATTTATATGGGGGATACAATCTTCCCAGCTCTGCAGATTTTGCTGCGAAGAGACTCAATCATTAGATAATTTGTTTTGGTACTGTCCATTTGTAGCTTGCTTTTGGTCACAGGTCCAGGAATGGCTGAAGGATTGCAATATTTACCTGGAGCTAACCCTGCAGATAGCACTACTGGGTGATCTGAAAAGTCATAGTCAATCGATCAATAATATAATAATACTTTTAGCAAAAAAAAAATATTTTCAATTTACAATCTGCAGAAACAATGATAATAGAAGGGTTCAGAACTTCTGTGAAACATCACAGTACAGTTGAAAAATATATGGTAAATAGAAATCCAATATGGATGGTGTTAAGAGATAGATGGGAGGGGTTGAATGGAACTGAAGGATGGGACTAATAACAACTAACAACAAGATAACTAATGTAAAGCATACTGTGTCCATAATAAGTATATAGGTTATAGGTTGAGAACTTTTGTGACAGAGCACAGTTAGAAAGATATGGCATATAGAAGCAAACCGGATGGACATCATGAAAATGATCGGAGAGGTTGAGGGTAGAGGAAGTTCAGGAGTAAAAACAAACAAAATAGAATTATTGTAAAATTGACTTCACTAGTTTACTCCAATTAGGGAAGGGGTGGTGGGGTTGGAAAATAATAATGGGAAATATATTTTAAAAAAGGATATGTATATATATGTATGTATATGTATTTATATGTACAGTTGAAGTCGGAGGTTTACATACACTTAGGTTGGAGTATTAAAACTAATTTTTTCAACCACTCCACAAATTTCTTGTTAACAAACTATAGTTTTGGCAAGTCGGTTAGGACATCTACTTTGTGCATGACACAAGTAATTTTTCCAACAATTGTTTACAGAGAGATTATTTCACTTATAATTCACTGTATCACAATTCCAGTGGGTCAGAAGTTAACATACACTAAGTTGACTGTGCCTTTAAACAGCTTGGAAAATTCCAGAAAAAGATGTCATGGCTTTAGAAGCTTCTGATAGGCTAATTGACATCATTTGAGTCAATTGGAGGTGTACCTGTGGATGCATTTCAAGGCCTACCTTCAAACTCAGTGCCTCTTTGCTTGACATCATGGGAAAATCAAAAGAAATCAGCCAAGACCTCAGAAAAAATTTTGTAGACCTCCACAAGTCTGGTTCATCCTTGGGAGCAATTTCCAAACGCCTGAAGGTACCACGTTCATCTATACAAACAATAGTATGCAAGTATAAACACCATGGGACCATGCAGCTGTCATACCGCTCAGGAAGGAGACGCGTTCTGTCTCCTAGAGAATAACGTACTTTGGTGCGGAAAAAGTGCAAATCAATCCCAGAACAACAGCAAAGGATCTTGTGAAGATGCTGGAGGAAACAGGTACAAAAGTATCTATATCCACAGTAAAACGAGTCCTATATCGACATAACCTGAAAGGCCACTCAGCAAGGAAGAAGCCACTGCTCCAAAACCACCATAAAAAAGCCAGACTACGGTTTGCAACTGCACATGGGGACAAAGATTGTACTTTTTGGAGAAATGTCCTTTGGTCTGATGAAACATATATAGAACTGTTTGGCTATAATGACCATCATTATGTTTGGAGGAAAAAGGGGTACGCTTGCAAGCCGAAGAACACCATCCCAACCGTGAAGCACGGGGGTGGCAGCATCATGCTGTGGGGGTGCTTTGCTGCAGGAGGGACTGGTGCACTCCACAAAATAGATGGCATCAGGAGGAAGGAAAATTATGTGGATATATTGAAGCAACATCTCAAGACATCAGTCAGGAAGTTAAAGCTTGGTCGCAAATGGGTCTTCCAAATGGACAATGACCACAAGCATACTTCCAAAGCGAAATGGCTTAAACAACCAAGTCAAGGTATTGGAGTGGCCATCACAAAGCCCTGACCTCAATCCTATAGAACATTTGTGGGCAGAACTGAAAAAGCGTGTGCGAGCAAGGAGGCCTACAAACCTGACTCAGTTACACCAGCTCTGTCAGGAGGAATGGGCCAAAATTCACCCAACTTATTGTGGGAAGCTTGTGGAAGGCTACCCAAAACGTTTGACCCAAGTTAAACAATTTAAAGGCAATGCTACCAAATACTAATTGAGTGTATGTAAACTTCTGACCCACTGGGAATGTGATGAAAGAAATAAAAGCTAAAATAAATCATTCTCTCTACTATTATTCTGACATTTCACATTCTTAAAATAAAGTGGTGATCCTAAATGACCTAAGACAGGGAATATTAACTAGGATTAAATGTCAGGAATTGTGAAAAACTGAGTTTAAATGTGTTTGGCTAAGGTGTATGTAAACGTCCGACTTCAACTGTATATGTATGTGTATGTATGTATATAATAGATAAAAAAACATATTGGGGATTGAAAGTGATGCAGACAATTACATTGATGGAAGTTACAATCTATCTGCAATATTAAAGCTGATCTACCCCCACAAAAGAAAGACTCTGTTACATTAAAACCTGTCTGTCTCTCTACCCTGTTAGCTGTGTGAGCTATGAGGTGGAGACAGCTCATTGCGCTCCATACATTATCAGAATAATTTTTAAAAACATAGTGGTTCAAGAGTTATTCATTCAATGGTTGAAGGATATTTGTTGGGTTTGCATGTGAAATGATGCGCTATGTAAATTTACATTTTAGTCATTTAGCAGACGCTCTTATCCAGAGCGACTTACAGTTAGTGAGTGCATACATTTTTCATACTGGCCCCCTGTGGGAATCGAACCCACAACCCTGGCGTTGCAAGCGCCATGCTCTACCAACTGAGCTACAGGAGGCTAATAACTTAAGTGATTGTGTTACCTTCCTTGGTTGAATGGACTTATTGTATTTGGCTCTGGATAAGAGTGAGATGTACATAATAATGTAGTCTGTATTGGGCAGTAGCTGTATTATGTCACTGAAGGTTTTTCTATAGTGTATTCAAGTATTATGTCACTGAAGGTTACCAGCAGAATATTTATGTCAGAACGCTGCGTGTGGATGTGGTGCAGGGAATCAAGCGCAGGAACCAGGGTGTTCGTCAACAGACTTTAGTATATCCAAAAACAGGAATGAGTCGCCAACCCAACTGGGTGGCACGAACAATTACGCACAACAACAACAGTGCGAAATACAAGAAAAAGCGCACGCAGTGCGAACTCTCAAACACAACGTTATGAGAGAGGAAACTCCTCAATGGCAACAGCTGACAAATAATAATCACACATAACACCTGACCCAACACACGATAACTAAATAGGAAACAAAATCAAAGACTAACAAGGGACAGGTGTACAACCAGACAAAACCAAACAAACATGAAACATCGAACGGTGGTAGCTAGTACTCCGGGGACGACGACCGCCGAAGCCTGCCCGAACAAGGAGAAGGAGCAGCCTCGGCCGAAACCGTGACAATTTAGCATTCATGGCAGCTAAAAGCTGAATTAAGTATACATTAACAAATCAATAAATAGAGTGTAACCCAATAAATAGAGTAATGGAACTGGAGGCGATGATGGATGATCAGGGAAGCAGATCTGATTGCATTGAGTTCGGAGGAGGAATTGATGGTCTGATGATCAGATGATGATGGTTTATGGTCTTTCTGTTCATGTCTGTCTCAGTGTGCGCTGGGGTGGATTATCTATCTTCTGGTCTTTGTTCCTCTGCCAAGCCTTGGCTCAGTTATGTGTGTCTCTCCAGTCTACCATGCCCACCAGCAAGCCCCCAACACACACCGCAACCTGCCCACCAGCTAGCCCCCAACACATACCCCAACCTGCCCACCAGCTAGCCCCCAACACATACCCCAACCTGCCCACCAGCTAGCCCCCAACACATACCCCAACCTGCCCACAAGCTAGCCCCCAACACATACCCCAACCTGCCCACCAGCTAGCCCCCAACACACACCCCAACCTACCCACCAGCTAGCCCCCAACACATACCCCAACCTGCCCACCAGCTATCCCCCAACACATACCCCAACCTGCCCACAAGCTAGCCCCTAACACATACCCCAACCTGCCCACCAAATAGCCCCCAACACATACCCCAACCTGCCCACCAGCTAGCCCCCAACACATACCCCAACCTGCCCACGAGCTAGCCCCCAACACACACCCCAACCTGCCCACTAGCTAGCCCCCAACACATACCCCAACCTGCCCACTAGCTAGCCCCCAACACACACCCCAACCTGCCCACTAGCTAGCCCCCAACACATACCCCAACCTGACCACTAGCTAGCCCCCAACACATACCCCAACCTGCCCACTAGCTAGCCCCCAACACATACCCCAACCTGCCCACTAGCTAGCCCCCAACATCCCAACCTGCCCACTAGCTAGCCCCCAACACCCCAACCTGCCCACTAGCTAGCCCCCAACACACACCCTAACCTGCCCACTAGCTAGCCCCCAACACACACCCCAACCTGCCCAATAGCTAGCCCCCAACACACCAACCTGCCCACTAGCTAGCCCCCAACACATACCCCAACCTGCCCACCAGCTAGCCCCCAACACACCCCAACCTGCCCACTAGCTAGCCCCCAACACACACCCCAACCTGCCCACCAGCTAGCCCCCAACACACACCCCAACCTGCCCACTAGCTAGCCCCCAACACATACCCCAACCTGCCCACTAGCTAGCCCCCAACATACACCCCAACCTGCCCAATAGCTAGCCCCCCAACACCCCAACCTGACCACTAGCTAGCCCCCAACACCCCAACCTGCCCAATAGCTAGCCCCCAAATCCCAACCTGCCCACTAGCTAGCCCCCAACACATACCCCAACCTGCCCTCTAGCTAGCCCCCAACACACACCCCAACCTGCCCACTAGCTAGCCCCCAACACACACCCCAACCTGCCCACTAGCTAGCCCCCAACACACACCCCAACCTGCCCACTAGCTAGCCCCCCAACACCCCAACCTGCCCACTAGCTAGCCCCCAACACATACCCCAACCTGACCACTAGCTAGCCCCCAACATCCCAACCTGCCCACTAACTAGCCCCCAACACACACCCCAACCTGCCCACTAGCTAGCCCCCAACACACACCCCAACCTGCCCACCAGCTAGCCCCCAACACATACCCCAACCTGCCCACTAGCTAGCCCCCCAACACACACCCCAACCTGCCCACTAGCTAGCCCCCAACACATACCCTAACCTGCCCACCAGCTAGCCCCCAACACACACCCCAACCTGCCCACTAGCTAGCCCCCAACACATACCCCAACCTGCCCACTAGCTAGCTCCCAACACACAGCCCAACCTGCCCACTAGCTAGCCCCCAACACACACCCCAACCTGCCCAATAGCTAGCCCCCAACACCCCAACCTGACCACTAGCTAGCCCCCAACACCCCAACCTGCCCAATAGCTAGCCCCCAAATCCCAACCTGCCCATTAGCTAGCCCCCAACACATACCCCAACCTGCCCACTAGCTAGCCCCCAACACACACCCCAACCTGCCCACTAGCTAGCCCCCAACACATACCCCAACCTGCCCACTAGCTAGCCTCCAACACACCCCCAACCTGCCCACTAGCTAGCCCCCCAACACACATCCCAACCTGCCCACTAGCTAGCCCCCCAACACACACCCCAACCTGCCCACTAGCTAGCCCCCAACACACACCCCAACCTGCCCACTAGCTAGCCCCCCAACACACACCCCAACCTGACCACTAGCTAGCCCCCAACACACACCCCAACCTGCCCACTAGCTAGCCCCCAACACATTTTACATTTTTACATTTTACATATTTAGCAGACGCTCTTATCCAGAGCGACTTACAGTTAGTGAGTGCATACATTTTTCAACACATACCCCAACCTGCCCACTAGCTAGCCCCCAACACACACCCCAACCTGCCCACCAGCTAGCCCCCAACACATACCCCAACCTGCCCACTAGCTAGCCCCCCAACACACACCCCAACCTGCCCACTAGCTAGCCCCCCAACACATACCCTAACCTGCCCACCAGCTAGCCCCCAACACACACCCCAACCTGCCCACTAGCTAGCCCCCAACACATACCTCAACCTGCCCACTAGCTAGCTCCCAACACACAGCCCAACCTGCCCACTAGCTAGCCCCCAACACACACCCCAACCTGCCCAATAGCTAGCCCCCAACACCCCAACCTGACCACTAGCTAGCCCCCAACACCCCAACCTGCCCAATAGCTAGCCCCCAAATCCCAACCTGCCCATTAGCTAGCCCCCCAACACATACCCCAACCTGCCCACTAGCTAGCCCCCCAACACACACCCCAACCTGCCCACTAGCTAGCCCCCAACACATACCCCAACCTGCCCACTAGCTAGCCTCCAACACACACCCCAACCTGCCCACTAGCTAGCCCCCAACACACATCCCAACCTGCCCACTAGCTAGCCCCCAACACACACCCCAACCTGCCCACTAGCTAGCCCCCCAACACACACCCCAACCTGCCCACTAGCTAGCCCCCAAAACACACCCCAACCTGACCACTAGCTAGCCCCCAACACACACCCCAACCTGCCCACTAGCTAGCCCCCAACACATTTTACATTTTTACATTTAACATATTTAGCAGACGCTCTTATCCAGAGCGACTTACAGTTAGTGAGTGCATACATTTTTCAACACATACCCCAACCTGCCCACTAGCTAGCCCCCAACACATACCCCAACCTGCCCACTAGCTAGCCCCCAACACATACCCCAACCTGCCCACTAGCTAGCCCCCAACACAGACCCCAACCTGCCCACTAGCTAGCCCCCAACACACACCCGACCCTAAACCTATCCATTCCCCAAACCAAACCTTGGCTCAGTCTCTCTAGTCTACTATGCCCGATAGCTAGCTCTGAAAACACACACCCAACACACCCAACACTGACCCTAACCCCAACCCCCATCCCAAGCTTTGGTTCAATGTGTGACACCAGCTACAATGCCTACTATTGCCTTTTATTGTAATGTTCACTGTACTATGTATTAGACCTAGATATTGTGTGTATGTACTGATATGTAGGCTATGTGTGACGTTTTAAATGTATGTATTTCAGTCCTTGACTAATAATGTTCTGTACTATGTGTTATGTCATGTTTCATGTGGACCCCAGGAAGAGTAGCTGATGTTTTTGCAGCAGCTAATGGGGATCCTAATAAATACCAAATCCCAAACACTGGCAGAGTGTGTCTCTATGATTCCCACTAACTAAAGGATTGGATCAGTATGTCTCTCTAGCCTACAATGCCTGCTAGCCTCCAACCCAACCCAACCCAACCCCCATCCCTAACCCCCTAAAACCTACACCCACCCCCATCCTAAGCCATGGCTCAGCTCTGAGTCCCTACCAAACCCTAGTACACCCACCTCTTCCTTCTATACTCACAGCCAACCCCCAAACCCCATGCACTCCCTCCTCCAAACACTCACAGCCAAATTAATTATACATGAACTGCATGCCTCTGTGTTGCCTATGTGTTTAGAAATAACATGCTTGAGGGAAGATACCAACCAGCATGAGGTTATTACATTGGCAGTGGGTGGACTTCTGATTTCCGCTTTTCAGTGTTTCTGCATGTCCCTGTGGAGGTGGGGAACTGGATGCATTTTTAGGTTGTTTTTTATTTTAAGATGCACTGATATGATGTAGGTAGTGCAACGCAAACATCTAGGCATATTTTCATGAAATAACGAGACTCGTTCTGAAATAGAATTAGTCTGGTTTTCATTTCATTACTATTCAGTCATAGTTTTACATTCACCTATGTGCCTTACCTGCAGTTGATGTGTACAATTTTACATTCTAGATACCAATGTATTGATGAACTACTGTACAATGTACACTATATGAGTAACTATAGAGTGAGCATGTTATTGATCGTAAAGTGTAGCTGAATGAATGTGATTGTATGTTGTGTTAGTACATGTACTGTATGTATTGGATTAGAACAGGCTATGTGTTGTGTTAGTCATGTACTGTATGTATTGGGTTAGAACAGGCTGTGTGTTGTGTTAGTACATGTACTGTATGTATTGGGTTAGAACAGGCTGTGTGTTGTGTTAGTACATGTACTGTATGTATTGGGTTAGAACAGGCTGTGTGTTGTGTTAGTACATGTACTGTATGTATTGGGTTAGAACAGGCTGTGTGTTGTGTTAGTCATGTACTGTATGTATTGGGTTAGAACAGGCTGTGTGTTGTGTTAGTACATGTACTGTATGTATTGGATTAGAACAGGCTATGTGTTGTGTTAGTACATGTACTGTATGTATTGGGTTAGAACAGGCTGTGTGTTGTGTTAGTACATGTACTGTATTGATTGGGTTAGAACAGGCTGTGTGTTGTGTTAGTACATGTGTATGTATTCACTGGTGAGTAGACGTTGTTCCTTTCTCAGTACTAGCTGTACCCATATAGGGATGTAGTGGTGTGTGTGTGTGTGTGTGTGTGTGTGTGTGTGTGTGTGCGTGCGTGCGTGCGTGCGTGCGTGCGTGCGTGCGTGCGTGCGTGCGTGTGTGCGTGTGTGTGTGTGTGCGCGTGCGTGTGTGTGTGTGTGTGCCTGCATGCGTATCCATGTGGGGATTGTAATCTAGTCTTATCCATGTGGGAATAGTCCTGGAGGAGAAGAAGTTTCAAAGACTGTTGAGTATTTACGCCCCAGACAACCCAGCCCAACTTCTCTGTCCACTGGGGTTTTACTGACTCTCTACTCTACCAGTTTATATTGTTTATTGGGTCTCTACTGGCTCTCTACTCTACCAGTTTCTATTGGGTCTCTACTGGCCCTCTACTCTACCAGTTTATATTGTTGGGTCCCTACTGGCTCTATACTCTACCAGTTTATATTGGGTCTCTACTGGCTCTCTACTCTACCAGTTTCTATTGCTGGGTTCTGTTGGCTCTATACTCTACCAGTTTCTATTGTTTATTGGGTCCCTGCTGGCTCTCTATTCTACCTGTTTCGATTGGGTCTCTACTTGCTCTCCACTCTACCAGTTCATATTGTTGGGTCTCTATTGGCTCTCTACTCTACCAGTTTCTATTGTTTATTGGGTCGCTACTGGCTGTATACTCTACCAGTTTCTATTGTTGGGTCCCTACTGGCTCTATACTCTACACGTTTCTATTGTTTATTGGGTCTCTACTCTACTAGTTTCTATTGGGTCTCTACTCTACAAGTTTCTATTGGGTCTCTACTGGCTTTCCACTCTGCCAGTTTATATTGTTTATTGGGTCTCTACTGGCTCTCTACTCTACCAGTTTATATTGTTGGATCTCTACAGGCTCTCTACTCTACCAGTTTGCATTGTTGGGTCTCTACTGGCTCTCTACCAGTTTCTATTGTTGGGTCCCTACTGGCACTCTTCTCTACCAGTTTCTATTGTTTAGTCTCTAGTGATAATCTACTATTTGTTTATTGTTTGGGCCACATATGGGTTATGTATTTGCTTTATATACTGTAAGTGCACATCTTCATATTCCTTCCAATCACATCTCAGGCAGAATGATACATACTGTATGTTCAGAGCGAACCCAACTGTTTTATTCCAGTTTCAATAAGGGGAGAGTTGTGCATATTCATGCTCCCAAAAATGTGAATTAATCTACAATGCAAATTGGAATACAAGCATAACTAGAAGGATGCTGATTTAAGAGATGGGAGAATGGTAATGATTATCCTGCTTTGCTCTCTGAGACTCTCTGAACAGACCTTACCTCAGACCTACAGGTGAAGTCAGACATTTCCAAACACCTTAGCCAAATACATTTAAACTCAGTTTTTCACAATTCCTGACATTTAATTATAGTAAAAATTCCCTGTCTTAGGTCAGTTAGGATCACCACTTTATTTTAAGAATGTGAAATGTCAGAATACTAGTAGAGAGAATGATTTATTCCAGCTTTCATTTATTTCATCACATTCCTAGTGGGTCAGAAGTTTACATACACTCAATTAGTATTTGGTAGCATTGCCTTTAAATTGCTTAACTTGGGTCAAACGTTTTGGGTAGCCTTCTACAAGCTTCCCACAATAAGTTGGGTGAATTTTGGCCCATTCCTCCTGACAGAGCAGGTGTAACTGAGTCAGGTTTGTAGGCCTCCTTGCTCGCACACGCTTTTTCAGTTCTGCCCACACATTTTCTATAGGATTGAGGTCAGGGCTTTGTCATGGCCACTCCAATACCTTGACTTTGTTGTCCTTAAGCCATTTTACCACAACTTTGGAAGTATGCTTGGGGTCATTGTCCATTTGGAAGACCCATTTGCGACCAAGCTTTAACTTCCTGACTGATGTCTTGAGATGTTGCTTCAATATATCCACATAATTTTCCTTCCTCCTGATGCCATCTATTTTGTGAAGTGCACCAGTCCCTCCTGCAGCAAAGCACCCCCACAGCATGATGCTGCCACCCCCGTGCTTCACGGTTGGGATGGTGTTCTTCGGCTTGCAAGCCACACCCTTTTTCCTCCAAACATAACGATGGTCATTATTGCCAAACAGTTCTATTTTTGTTTCATCCGACCAGAGGACATTTCTCCAAAAAGTATGATCTTTGTCCCCATGTGCAGTTGCAAACCGTAGTCTGGCTTTTTTATGGCGGTTTTGGAGCAGTGGCTTCTTCCTTGCTGAGCGGCCTTTCAAGTTATGTCGATATAGGACTCGTTTTACTGAGGATATAGATAATTTTGTTCCTGTTTCCTCCAGCATCTTCACAAGGTCCTTTGCTGTTGTTTTTAGATTGATTTGCACTTTTCGCACCAAAGTACGTTCATCTCTAGGAGACAGAACGCGTCTCCTTCCTGAACGGTATGACGGCTGCGTGGTCCCATGGTGTTTATACTTGCGTACTATTGTTTGTACAGATGAACGTGGTACCTTCAGGCGTTTGGAAATTGCTCCCAAGGATGAACCAGACTTGTGGAGGTCTACAATGTTTTTCTGAGGTCTTGGCTGATTTCTTTTGATTTTCCCATGATGTCAAGCAAAGAGGCACTGACTTTGAAGGTAGGCCTTGAAATAAATCCACAGGTTCACCTCCAATTGACTCAAATTATGTCAATTAGTCTATTAGAAGCTTCTAGAGCCATGACATCATTTTCTGGAATTTTCCAAGCTGTTTAAAGGCACAGTCAACTTAGCAAATGTAAACTTCTGACCCACTGGAATTGTGATACAGTGAATTATAAGTGAAATAATCTGTCTGTAAACAATTGTTGGAAAAATTACTTGTGTCATGCACAAAGTAGATGTCCTAACAACTTGCCAAAACTATAGTTTGTTAACGAGAAATGTGTGAAGTGGTTGAAAAACGAGTTTAATGACTCCAACCTAAGTGTATGTAAACTTCTGACTTCAACTGTATCTCCTACAACAGAGGTTACAAACACACACACACACACACACACACACACACACACACACACACAAACACAGACACACACAGACACACACACACACACACACACAGCAAGACAGATTTTCCCTGGGGATGAAAGGAAGAGAAGTATAAGGAGACCACAGGGAGAGAGAGTCTGTCTGTCTGTCTCGCTCTGTGTGTGTGTGTGTGTCTGTCTCTGTGTGTGTCTCTGTGTGTGTGTGTGTGTGTGTGTGTGTGTGTGTGTGTGTGTGTGTGTGTGTGTGTGTGTGTGTGTGTGTGTGTGTGTGTGTGTCGGGTGCTGTCCTGCTGCGGGACAGTCCATTATCCACACCCCTCCTCTGCATCTCAATGGCCTGTGCCAAAAACACACACACACACACACACACACACACAGCATTCTCCTTATTTCACCACGCCAGCCAGATTCCTGGCCGCTAGAAAGCATTGTGTTTATTGATCTCTCTGCCTCCTCTTCAACCCAGAGAGAGATAATGGATTGCAGGTCAAATCTCCCCCATCTTTCATCTGGCGAGGACGGCTCTCCTCTCTTCTCTTCTCCTCTCCCCTGCTCTCCTCTCCTCCCCTCTCCTCTCCTCTGCTCTACTCTCCTCTCCCCTGCTCTCCTCTCCTCTCCTCTCCTCTCCTCTCCTCTCCTCTCCTCTCCTCTCCTCTCCTCTCCTCTGCTCTCCTCTCCTCTCCCCTCCTCTCCTCTCCTCTCCTCTCCTCTCCTCTCCTCTCCTCTCCTCTCCTCTCCTCTCCTCTCCTCGCCTCTCCTCTGCTCTCCTCTGCTCTCCTCTTCCTTACTCTCCTCTCCTCTCCTCCCACCTCTTGACATCTCCCACTTCTCTCTCCTCTCCTCTCCCCTTTCCCCCTCTCCTCTTCCCCTCCCCTCCTCTGATCTTCCTCAGCTCTGCTCTCCTCTCCTCTTCCTTTCCTCTTCCTTTCCTCTCCTCTCCTCTCCTCTCCAACTCTCCTCCTCTCCTCTTGCTCTGTTCCAGCCTGCCTTTAGCTTCCTCATACATGTATGGCCTTAGTTCAGTTCCAGATAAATCCTTCTGTAAAGCGTCCTCCAAGCCTTGTCGTTGTTCTGAAGCCCTCTTCTCCTCCTCAGGCAGATCTCTACAGCGCTGACACACTGATCTATTCCTCTATCCATTCCCTGAGGCAGTCACACACATACACACACACACTCACTCACACACACACACACACACAATATCTCACGGATGTGCTAAATTATACGGCTATCTTTGTTAAAGGAAATAGCTGAACAGATGGGGACGAGATTTGGGCAGTGTCAAATCAAATCAAATCAAATTGTATTTGCCACATGCGCCGAATACAACCTTACAGTGAAATGCTTACTTACAAACCCTTAACCAACAATGCAGTTTTAAGAAAAATAGGTGTTAAGTAAAAAATATATATATATATTTTAAAGATAAGTAAAAAATACAAATAACAAATAATTAAAGAGCAGCAGTAAATTAAAATAACAGTGGGGAGGCTATATACAGGGGGTACCAGTAAAGAGTCAATGTGCAGGGGCACAGTTTAGTCGATGTAATTGAGGTAATATGTACATGTGGGTAGAGTTAAAGTGACTATGCATAGATAATAAACAGAGAGTAGCAGCAGCGTAAAAGAGGGGGTGGGGTGGGGGGACAATGCAAATAGTCCGGTTAACCATGATTAGCTGTTCAGGAGTCTTATGGCTTGGGGGTAGAAGCTGTTAAGAAGCCTTTTGGACGTAGACTTGGCACTCCAGTACCGGTACAGTGTGTAGACATTCACATCACCACTCCAATAATACTTGTGATTGAATGAGACATAGTAGTATTCATGGTTGAACGTCCTTCACTCGGTCGTGTCATGCCATTGTTATGAACGTTCTAAAAAGACACCCACCATAGTGGTGCCCAAAAGGCTACTGGTGCCCAGTCATTCTTAACGGGTGCTAATGACTGTTTCATCTAATACGATGACATTGCTAAAGTAGACAAATGATTAGTAGGAAACAACTTTGCCATCAATATCATTATCATTATTATCATTATTATCATTATGATGTCGTGTTGCCAAGTTCATCAAAAATAGCAATGCTAACATTTAGCTAGCAAACATTTGGTGCTGTCCCCTCAATCTTAGCTAGCTAACTAAAGTTATACGTGGTCCTCTGTAGCTCAGCTGGTAGAGCACGGGGCTTGTAACGCCAGGGTAGTGGGTTCGATCCCCGGGACCACCCATACACAAAAATGTATGCACGCATGACTGTAAGTCGCTTTGGATAAAAGCGTCTGCTAAGTGGCATATTATTATTTATTATTATTATACTGCTTCTAAAGTCACTAATTATTTGCCTCCTTTTGAAATGTCATCGTGGTTCCAAGCCACTGTAATGCACTTTAGAATCAATCTTCATCATTGAGAATGCATTGAGTCGAACCATCAGTCGGGCGTCAGTCCTCAAGAGAACACTCAAAACAGCATTGTGACGAAACGTGCAACTCATGAATAGTAATGGTAGTTAGACAGGTGATTCAGCCCACTCAGTCTGGCAGTCAGTCTAGTGGTGGTGTGTGTTCTCACTGCGGAGGTGAGGCATGTGTGAGACAGACTGGTGTAAAACACACACGTGTAAAAACACACACACACACAGACAGAGACACACACACACACACACACAGCCACACACACAGGTGTAAAACACCCAGTAGAAATCAGGCTGTGAGCAACACGTCTGGTAGATCAAAGTTATACATCCTACATTATTCAGCCTACACGCTTAAGAGCAGAGGAAGGATGTTTTCTCTGCTGAACCCAAGCACATATTCAGACATTAAAAACTACACAGTCAGAGTCCACTTTAGAAACTACAAAAACTAAACCATACAAACCACTTTAAAAACTACAAAGTGGATATTACCAGACTACAGAGAGCTGTAGATAATTGATAGTTGTAGAAGTTAAACTGGTCTCTCTCTGTCTAGTGTAGAACCCCGTATTATCGGCATATTCAACAGCGTTTAAGAAATATACTACCTTCAACAGTGTTATCTTGTGATCAAGCCATCAATGTTTTGTGATTATTGGTGTTGTAAAAATGTTAGCTAATGGGTTAGCAAGTAGCATGTTTGACATTTCAGTGGAAATACTACTATTATCAGCTTATTGATAAGCGGTTTAGCTCTCCTGTGGAGGGTTCTTCACCAACATATTCAGAGTTGTAACCAAATAATGTATCATAATTTGTTTTACAGATTAATCTTATGTTTTGAGAAAGTAGATAACAGTTGAATACTAAAATATAAATGAGTATGAATCATTTACATCAAATAAAACTTTAATTTCAGTAATGTGCGTTGACATAAACAATCAAAACACTGTTGGAGTTTGTGTTGCAGAGATGCACTTGGAAAGTAAAGGAATAAATACACAAGATGTGTTCAATAAATCTATATATTATATTTAGACATGTCTTTTTTTGTACAAATAAATAATTTCATATGAACATTAACAAAACAATTAAATCTCGACCTCCATCCCTATATTGTCACAAAAATCACAATTAAAATCCAGCTCCACCGCCACCTCTGGATCCCACTGCACACACCTGCAGTGGAACCAGTGCTGGCAGAAGTCACAGCACACCCATGGCACCTCGGACCTACACTCCTGAGGGGAGCTTGCAGGCGGATCATGCTCCCCACAGCAAGCACAGCAGGTGGTGTCTTCTTTTATAAAAAAATAAAATAATAATCAAATTGATGAACATGGTTTTGCAAAATGTAGAAGTTCTTCAACAACAATAGTAATTGATACAACTGAGAGAGAGAAAAAAACTGATGATGAAGTACCTGAGAGTAGTGCCATGGGTGGCGTGACAGACGTGACTGGTGGAGCTTTTCTCTTCCTTTTCTGTGCTGCAGTTTGAGAAAAAGTGTTAGACAGAGCATGTTTCATGAAAACCCTTTTCAACTGTTTTACATCAATACCTCTGGAGGAAGCTGCAGAAGTTTTGGAGGAGGTGGAGATGACTTGAGGGCTGGTGCTATGGACTGTAGATATGTAAAGAGAGATTTTTTTTTTTACATTGCTGTTTTATAAAACAGATAACAAACACAGATAACATGTGTTTACCTGTGGAGGTGGCTGTATTCAAATTGCAGGGGGCAGGGACACCAGATGAGGCTGCTATGGTGGTGTGACCAGGGGAGACGAAGGAGGCAGTTGGTCCAGAGGAGGCCGTGTTGGTGGTGACAGACAGGGGGGTGGTGTACATCGTGGTGGTGGTGGACAAAACCACCGACGATGGCTTGGAGGAGCTGGTGTTTGTAATGGTGGGGTTGAGGGGCCGACGATGGTGTGGCCGGGAGAGTAGGCACGTTGGCCTTCTTCTGCAGCTTGGGATTCCGGTGGCTCCTACAGGTGTTGCACACTGGGAGGCACTGGCAGTGGTGATGCAGCTGTCAGGAGTGGTTGCAGCAGGGGTCCAGCAGAGGCGATGGCGTCAATGGTCTCATCCATGGCAGCCCTCTCCTGTGCCATCTGTGTTCTGAGGGCTGCCCGACGCTCTTTCTCCTCTGCCTCGGCCCTCTCCTTCTCACCCCTCTCCTGCCACTGGTGCGTGTATTCCTCCCCGGTGAGGCATGTGGCGACCACAGGGAGTCTTCTGTATCAGTCTAGCCGATACTTCAGGACAGTAAGGATGTGCCCCAGGTCCTTCGCTATCAGCCCCCCCTCTATTAGGGGGTGCTCTTCTAGAGCTAGGGCTGGGACTGGAGCAGGAGCTGGGACTGGAGCAGGGGCTGAGGGTCCTCCTGTGGTCGCTGGGGAGGAGGTGCTGGTGGACAGCACAGTGCTGCTGGTTCCAGGAGAGGCGGTGGTGGGACCCGGTAGGGACCGAGACGGCATTAAATGGGACCCTTCAATGGCTGAAGGGTCAAAAGGGAAGAGGCCACACTTCTTAAACCCTACCACCACATAGCACATGTCCTTGCAGCGCTGGTACGGGTAGCGGAATCCTCTGGCGAATTCTGATTTGTTTACCATGTAGGAGTGGTCAAAATGGCCACGTCCAGCGGCTGCAGGAAATGGGTGCAGTGTGGTGGAAGACAAAGAAGTATAACCCCTTCCCTTAGTGCCGCCGCGAGCACCTCTGGGTCCATGTGGCTCTTGTGCCCATCGAAGAGGAGAAGGAGAGGGCGCTCCTTCACTGCATGCTTAATGAAGTGCTGAAACCACTTCCTGAACAGGTCCCCGTCAATGTAGCCACTGTTTGACCGTCCATACAAGGCTTGGGGGGGGGCCTCCCAGTGTGTAGTGGCCACCGGGGAAACACTTGGGGTAGATGATAAATGGGGGGACGTCCTCCCCAGCTGCGTTGAAGCAGGCCAGCACTGTGATGTGCTCCTTGGTCCCCAGACTCATCACAGTTATAGATATGTCTGGGTTTCTCCCTCAACCCACTCTCCTCCAAGTGCTTCTCATAAGAAGTGAAGAAGGTGTCCATCGTCAGATGTGTGGCACACTCAGCTCTCCCCCTGTCCAGGGTGTCCGGCCTCCTCATGCTCAGGTTCTTGTGCCTCCTCCTGAACATTTCCCACCACGTCTTCCCTAGTGGTGGGATTGTTTCCCCTGGGTGCCGAAACCTACAATAGAATATAATATATATATATATGTAATTGTCCATCCAGGATGAAAATGTTTGTTTTGGCATCACCATACACATCCACATTTACATCCCACACATTGAGAACAGTCAGTCCAGCATTCTACATACATAAACACATAGAACACCAGATACCTGTGTATTTCATCAGCCTCTGTCTGGTGAAGGGGAACCCATGGCCGACGCAGTAGATACAGTACTGCACCAGAGAATTTTCAAGCAATGTGGGTGGTCCACTGAGACAACCATGGTTCACCCGGCCGATCAGCCTGTCCGCCAGGGTCTGCCGAGGTACACCATGCACCTTGGTAGATAAGAAAAGAAAACTGTTACTAGCAGATAAAATTCACATACACGTGGTAATCTCCTAAAAACAAAAGATGGCTAACCTTGGCAGCCTGGCGGATAGCCATCCCTGCCCCGCAGTCCTCCATGGCATGGAACATGTCCACCTCACTCCACTGCTTCCTCTTGACTTTCTCCATGCTGTGGTGGTAAATACATATAGCTAAATAACTTGGCATACTATACACATTTTAGAAAGATAACTAAATCTGAATATGTATAAACATTTACATTTCAAAGCTAAGGCATTGAAAGGTGATGATGAAAGTTTTCACAATAACTGAAAGTGTACCCACGTTTTTTGTTTGATGTTATCTGTAATGAAAATTAGTGTCCCAATTAGTTTCATATTGATGCATACATTGTAACATTTGACTAAATACTGCCTATATGTAGCTATTGTAAGATGAAACATAGCCAACAGTGATAGGTGTCAAAAAGTTAATGGTTCAAAGTTCAAAATAATTTTTGCAGATTGTGTAAAACGCCCCTGTCAAAGGACTCCAATTCTGAAAAGGTAAAGCTTGACAACATTCAGCTGTTTTCGTGATATGTATTATCTAATGCTTACAATTTCTTTCCTTTTTGCTTACTTAGCAGTTCTATCAACATTTAGTAACTAAGCTAGCAACATTAGAAAATCCGTTAGCTATATTTCAGAGGTAAAAAGTTGGATATTAAATGAGGTGTGGTCTGTCGCGCAGTCGAATTTTACAATATACAGCGTGTCCCACAAAATGTGTATGTATATAACTTTTTTGAAAACTCTCAAAACCTAACTTAACTTACAAAAATTGCAATGAAAATCGGTGGTCAGCTAGCTAGAAGGGTGTCTTTAGTCGCAAAATGTACCATTATTTTCCAATCCATTTAAATGTTGAACTCGAGGTGATTTAGTTCTCCAACCGCTAGAGAGTGTCCGAAGTTAGGGGGTGTCCGATGTTGGGGGAAAATGAGCTACTGTCTCTCCACAATAAAACCCTGTCTGATAAACAGAGTAATGTTCCAAATGGCAACCTATTTCCTATTTAGTGCACTACTTTTGACCATGCACGGCCCATATGAGTCTGGTCAAATGTAGTGCACTATGTAGGGAATAGGGTGCCATTTGGGACACACACTGTTTGCCTGGTGTGGTGTGTTTCCCCTCCACTGCATTAGTAACTCTAGACAGGCCAGGGACCAGAGAGAGAGAAGAGCTGGACTAGGACAGGAACCACTGCATTAGTATCATATATCATAACATTAGAACCTTATTATAATACTATATATCATAACATTAGAATCTTATTATAGTACTGTATATCATAACATTCAAACCTTATTATAGTACTATACTGTATATCATAACATTAGAACCTTATAATAGTACTATATTGTATATCATAACATTAGAACTGTATTATAGTACTATACTGTATATCATAACAGTATAACCTTATTATAGTAAAATACTGTATATCATATCATTAGAACCTTATTATAGTACTATACTGTATATGATAACAGAACTGTATTATAGTATTATACGGTATATTATAACATTAGAACCTTATTATAGTACTGCATATCATAACATTAGAACCTTATTTTAGTAATGTATATTATAACATTAGAACCTTATTATAGTACTGTATATCATCAAATTAGAACCTTATTATAGTACTATATATCATAACATTAGAACCTTATTATAGTATTGTATATAATAACATTAGAACCTCATTATAGTACAATATATCACAACATTATAACCTTATTATAGTACTATACATCATAACACTAGAACCTTACTATAGTACTATCTATCATAACATTATAACCTTATTATAGTATTATACATCATAACATTATAACCTTATTATAGTACTATATATCATAACATTAGAACCTTATTATAGTATTGTATATAATAAAATTAAAACCTTACTAAAGTACTATATACCATAACATTAGAACCTTATTATAGTACTGTGGGGTGGGTGGGATGTTCTTATCTCTCACCTCAGTGGAAGTAGAGAAGTCACCCTGCTGTGTCCGGACCCTCCCTCTCTCCCTCTCTCAATCCCTCCCTTTATCCTTCCTTCCTTCCCTCTCTTTGTCAATCCCTCCTTCTCTCCTTCCATCCCTCCCTAGCTAGCTGACTCTAGCGTCCTATACACATACTGTATATATGGCCATGTGTTCCAGAAACCTGCCTGCCTGCCTGCCTGCCTGCCTGCCTGCCTGCCTGCCTGCCTGCCTGCCTGCCTGCCTGCCTGTCTGTCTGTCTGTCTGTCTGTCTGTCTGTCTGTCTGTCTGTCTGTCTGTCTGTGTGCGTGCGTGCGTGCCTGTCTGTGTGTGTGTGTGTGTGTGTGTGTGTGTCAGAGGGGACAGAAAGCTGGAGCTGGATGGAGATAAATTATATATTATGGCCCATTGCCACGGCACAGCATGACCACACACACACACACACTAACACACACACACTAACACACACACACACACACACACAAGGCCGTCTCTAAAGTCTCTAAAAGGCTTTAACCCATAACAGCAGTCAAGAAGCGGGACATGCTCAAGGTTAGGTAGGTTACTTTCTAAATGTAATCCGTTACAGTTACTAGTTACCTGTCCAAAATGTTAATCAGTAACGTAACTTTTGGATTACCCAAACTCAGTAACGTAATCTGGTTACTTTCAGTTACTTTTTGATTACTTACCCTTAAGAGGCATTAGAAGAAGACAAACATGATCCATCATATGCATTTGGTGTGTCATCATAGTGGTCTTTGATTGGTGGTCATCATTTGGTGTGTCATCATAGTGGTCTCTGATTGGTGGTCATCATTTGGTGTGTCATCATAGTGGTCTCTGATTGGTGGTCATCATTTGGTGTGTCATCATAGTGGTCTCTGATTGGTGGTCATCATTTGGTGTGTCATCATAGTGGTCTCAGAACTTGTGGTCAGACTCGCTCAGGTGGAACAAACTTGTCATTGAGAAAACAGGTGTCATAATGTAATTTTTTGTAAACATCCTTTCTGAATTGAAAATTAATCCAAGAAGTACTCATCTAGGGCGGCAGGTAGTTTAGTGGGTAAGAGCGTTGTGCCAGTAACCGAAAGGTCGCTGGTTCTAATCCCCGAGCCGACTAGGTGAAAAATCTGTCGATGTGCCCTTAAGCAAGGCACTTAACCCTAATTGCTCATGTAAGTCGCTCTGGATAAGAGCGTCTGCTAAATGACTAAAATGTAAATGTAATCTAATTTTCAGAATTATCTGTAATCTGATTGCAACATTTTGGGTGGTAACGTAACTGATTACAGTAATCAGATGACATGTAACTGATGTTACTCCTCAACCCTGGACATAATAATAATAATAATAATAATAATAATAATAATAATAATAATAATAATAATAATAATGCTATAATATTAGTAATATTAATGTCACCATACTGAGTCATGTCACCGCTAAGAGCTGACCTCACCTCACACACATCATACAAACTCAAAATACATGTACTTGCTTTAAAGGAGAAGACGATTCATGGTTAATATGTCAGTTTCCAGGGGGTATATTACCACCATATCAGATTCCAGGGGATGTATTACCACCATGTCAGATTCCAGGGGGTGTATTACCACCATGTCAGATTCCAGGGGGTGTATTACCACCATGTCAGATTCCAGGGGGTGTATTACCACCATGTCAGTTTCCAGGGGGTGTATTACCACCATGTCAGATTCCAGGGGGTGTATTACCACCATGTCAGATTCCAGGGGGTGTATTACCACCATGTCAGTTTCAGGGGTGTATTACCACCATGTCAGATTCCAGGGGGTGTATTACCACCATGTCAGTTTCCAGGGGGTGTATTACCACCATGTCAGATTCCAGGGGGTGTATTACCACCATGTCAGATTCCAGGGGGTGTATTACCACCATGTCAGTTTCCAGGGGGTGTATTACCACCATGTCAGATTGACACTCTACAGTGTTTACTTTGATGTAAGAGGAAACACAATGATTCATTAAACAAAGGATTGGATTCATTCGGCATTTAACCTTCAAACTGACAAGCAATCGAAAAAATAATTCAATAATTTCTAATAATTCCCCCTGAAAATTATATTAAATCAGTGTAATTTGAACGACTGCCATTGAAACAGAAGTTTCATTTTTAAAATTAAAAGCGTGCCTGAAATGACATATGGTGGTGACATCACTTTGGGAAGGAGACAAAGTCTGCTACACACACAAGCACACACACACACACACACACACACACACACACACACACACACACACACACACACACACCGGTTAGTTAGAAGACAAAGGGAGAGGCTGATGTTAATGATGTTAATTTGTGTAGCAGAACTCTGTATCTCTGTCTGGTTAGCACTAATGAATCTCCCTGGAACACAACCATAGAATCACAGATATTAACACTGGGCTCTTCCATTCTCCTCTCCTCTTCTCTTCTCTCTCATATCACCTATCCCTCTCCCCTATCCATTTCCTCTCCTCCACCTCCTCCACCTCCTCTCCTCTCTAAAGAGGGGTCATATTTCTCTGTCTGTGACACTGTAGTTTCTGGAGCCTGTCTGAGTAGGGGGGTCATAGAGCCATCAACCCCCTGTCTGTCTACAGCCTCAAGGGTCTTCCCCCGGGCCTCCCCGACACACACACACACACACACACACACACACACACACACACACACACACACTCCTGCTGCCTTCAGCATACACACACTCCTGGTCCCCTCGACACACACACACACTCCTGCCCTGACAGTGATAAGGATTAGGCCTTGGGGGGCCAGTCACTGTCTTTGAGCCCCATAGAGATCTGTTTCAGAGGAAGTTAAGACACACACACACAAACACACACAGGCACACACGCACACACAAACACACACAGACACACACACACACACACACACACAAACACACACACACACACACACCCTCTTGCGGCTAGAAAGGAAAGGTTTGATAATCCAGTTAAACAGCACTAACATGGTTTAATATAAAGGAAGGATCTGTATTTCACGGGTTAGACAATGGAGAAGGTGCCAGGACAGTCAGACAGACAGACAGGCAGGCAGGCAGGGGCAGACAGAGACAGACAGACAGACATGCTGGCAGGCAGACAGGCAGGCAGGCAGACAGAGAGACAGACAGTGTCTAAACTCTGGCCTAACCCTGTTAGAGATCAAAGAGGAAATCACATCACACTTCTTTTAGCATATAACATTATACTGATTTTAGCATATAACATTACACTGCTTTTAGCACAGAGTGCTCTGAGTTAATGACAGTGAAACTCTGTTCTCTCCACTAGCTACTTCCTCAACTCTTCACCCACAACACACAGAATAAACAGGCACAACTATAACACACTTTTACAATAACTAAATGCACAAACACACATGACACAATACACAATAAACATGCACTAAGAAGGAAACCGTCCATCAATGTGTTAATCACATTGGTAGTTCACCAAACACTACCATTAAACTAAGTAAACAAAACATTACTCCTTTTCCCGTCAAGTTAATGTCCGTTCCTGAATATAAATCCTAATAGCACGTAGCTGTGTTTAAACAAGTCAACCGCATGTGTTGTGATGCAATATGAAACCTCTGTTAGTTCAGCCAAGCTAACAACACACATACTCCAATAATAACACTGTAAATTAATAAGTAACAAATTCCTTGGCTATCTGTGTTTGTGTAGGTATTAGTGTTTTAGTATTATCTGAACATGTATTGATTCACAGCCAGCTAGCTAACAAAGGCTGGGCCCCAAACCCAACATCACTAGAAGCTATCTGAGCCCTCAGCTCTATTCACTTGCATTAGTAAACAAACACACAAACACACTAAATCACATGCAGAAATGCACGCAAAAACACACACACACTCACACAAAGGAACGGGCGCACACGTCCATGCAGAAACAAACACAAGATACACAAATTCTGAGATCTTTGAGTACAGCAGCAAGAATTTAGCCAACTGGTGATAGCATAAGCTGGGTCCTGTCTGCCCTCACCACGCCTTCTGTTCCCCTGGACCCTCTTTCTCTCCTGTCTGCCCTCCCTCTAATAGTTAGTACCTCACTCGCTCTAGCATACAATTATAATTAATAGAACGGACGTCCCCATTCAAGTCAATAATAGCATTATGGGTGGACTGGCAGCCATTTTTTGTGTACCCATGCTTACGTAAAAAAAAAAATACATGTAATCTTCAACCTAGACCCATGCCAGTAAGTAGATTGTACCCTTCAATCTGTGCTGTGATTTGTTGAGTCAACTCAACGGGCATTACAACACATACATTCTATTGCATGAGCCACATCAGTTAGCATCATTTGAATGAACATTCTACATTACCATGGAAATTATTGCATCACAATACCAGGCAGCCATTGCGAGTGTAGCCATGAGTGTACCCATGCCATGAGTTTACCAGTCAAATTGCCAGGGTTAGAGCTTCCAAGACCATTCTATTCATTATATTTCTATGCTCTCTAGTCTCTCCCCAATCTCAACACTAATCAAGTTACTTATTTAGAGAGAAGCACTATGAGGAGGAGAGGAGAAAGGGAGAGGAGAGAGGGAGGAAAGGAGAGAGAGAGAGAGAGAGGACAGGAGAGGAGAGGACAGGAGAGGAGAGGAGAGGAGAGGAGAGGAGAGGAGAGGAGAGGAGAGGAGGAGGGAGGAGAGGAGAGGAGAGGGAGAGGAGGAGAGGAGAGAGGAGAGGAGAGGAGAGGAGAGGAGAGGAGAGAGTGGATAGGCGAGAGGAGAGGAGAGGAGGGGGGAGAGGAGTGGAAAGGAGGGAGAGACAGGAGAGAGGGAGAAGAATATAGAGAGAGGAGAGGAGATAGGAAGAAGGAGATAGAGGAGAGAGGGAGGAGAGAGGGAGGAGGAGAGAGAGGTTAGAGGGAGGAGAGGAGAGAGAGGAGAGAGGGAGGAGGAGGAGAGAGAGGAGAGAGGGAGGAGGAGGAGAGAGAGGTGAGAGGGAGGAGAGGATAGAGGGATGCATGGAGAGAGGGAGGAGGAGAGAGAGGAGAATAGAGAGGGAGGGGAGGAGAGGGAGGAGGAGGAGAGAGAGAGAGAGAGAGAGAGAGAGAGAGAGAGAGAGAGAGGAGAGAGGGAGGAGGAGAGAGAGAGAGATAGAGGAGAGGAAGGAGAGAGAGTGAGAGGGAGGAGAGAGAGAGGGAGGAGAGATGAGGAGGAGGTGGAGGAAAGGGAGGAGGAAGAGAAGAGAGATGGAGGAGAAGGGGAGGACAGAGGAAGGAGGAGGAGGAGTAGGAAAGGGAGGAGGAAGAGAAGAGAGATGGAGGAGAAGGGGAGGACAGAGGAAGGAGGAGGAGAGGGATATAATTGACTGTTATGGGCTCTGAAACAATGGAGACGTGTGTGTGTGTGCACGCGGTTGTTATTTCTCGCCTTATCGATGACCTCAGCGACCACCCATCACCAGCCGGTGACAGCACAGCCGATGTGGTGGTGGTGGGGTGTGTGAGTGTGTGTTTGTGCCCTAACGTGCCGTAATTTGGGAGACTAGCGGGTCGATGCTGGACCTTTTGTTCTGAGAAGCTGTTCCTTATTATATACTAAACACACACACGCGCACCGTCCCAATCCTCACCATCAGGGATAAAAAAAATGGGAACTTTACATCAATGGGTTGGTTTGACAGAATCAGATCCTGGAAACAAGAAAATTGAGGGGGACACATTTCTGTGTAACATCCCCACCTCCATCTCCTCTCTGTACACTTATTATACTGACCTCCCTGTGACTCACACACACACACATACACACACACACACAGACATACACACACACACACATACACACACACACATACACACACACAGACATACACACACACACATACACACACACAGACATACACACACACACACATACACAGGGCTGTGTTTACCAGATTGAGGGTGCTGTGTGTTGGAATAGAGAACTCTGATTAGAACTGTGTTTGAACAAGAAGAGACAGGAACCTATCAGCACGGAGTAGAACACACAATCACCCAGTCATAAGTCTCCACTGGCACAAACACATAGGCAGACACAGAGACACACACACACACACAAACCATGCTCCGGTGTGTTGAGTTTAACGCAGATGAGATGCAGAGAGAGGGATGGAGAGATGAAGGGAGGGGTGTAGACAGAGGAAGAGAGGGGTGGAGACAGTGGGAGAGAGAGATAGAGAGATGAAGAGAGGGGTGGAGACAGAGGGAGAGAGGGGTGGAGGCAGAGGAAGAGAGGGGTGGAGACAGAGGAAGAGAGGGGTGGAGACAGAGGAAGAGAGGGGTGGAGACAGAGGGAGAGAGGGATAGAGAGATGAAGAGAGTGGTGGAGACAGAGGAAGAGAGGGGTGGAGACAGAGGGAGAGAGGGATAGAGAGATGAAGAGAGTGGTGGAGACAGAGGAAGAGAGGGGTGGAGACAGAGGGAGAGAGGGATAGAGAGATGAAGAGAGGGGTGGAGACAGAGGGAGAGAGGGGTGGAGACAGAGGAAGAGAGGGGTGGAGACAGAGGAAGAGAGGGGTGGAGACAGAGGGAGAGAGGGATAGAGAGATGAAGAGAGGGTGGAGACAGAGGGAGAGAGGGGTGGAGACAGAGGGAGAGAGGGATAGAGAGATGAAGAGAGGGGTGGAGACAGAGGAAGAGAGGGGTGGAGACAGAGGGAGAGAGGGGTGGAGACAGAGGAAGAGAGGGATAGAGAGATGAAGAGAGGGGTGGAGACAGAGGAAGAGAGGGGTGGAGACAGAGGGAGAGAGGGATAGAGAGATGAAGAGAGGGGGTGGAGACAGAGGGAGAGAGGGGTGGAGACAGAGGGAGAGAGGGATAGAGAGATGAAGAGAGGGGTGGAGACAGAGGGAGAGAGGGTGGAGACAGAGGGAGAGAGGGGTGGAGACAGAGGAAGAGAGGGGTGGAGACAGAGGGAGAGAGGGATAGAGAGATGAAGAGAGGGGTGGAGACAGAGGGAGAGAGGGGTGGAGACAGAAGGAGAGAGGGGTGGAGACATCAGGGAGTGAGGGGTGGAGACAGAGGGAGAGAGGGATAGAGAGATGAAGAGAGGGGTGGAGACAGAGGGAGAGAGGGGTGGAGACAGAGGAAAAGAGGGATGGAGATTCGATTGTCTGTGACCTTTCCACTGAGTAGCAGGTGCTGTCAGCAGAGAACAGCTGGTAGGGGGGCATGCACGAATGTGTGTGTGCCTGTGTTATTATGAGATGCTTTGAGTATATACAGTAGTTGTCTGTAATTGTGGATTAGGTGTAGTGTTTTTGGAGGGAGACATAAAGAGCTGGCGTTTTCTCCTACAAACCCCAGAAAACCTTCTAGGTCTCAGAGAGACTGTCTGAACACACACTAATCAGATAAACTCTCTGGGTCTCAGGAGCCTGCGGCTACAGTACTCCCTCTCTGTCTGTCCCCAGACCCCTCTAGTCTACAATCAGTAGTCAGCCAGTCTGTCTCTGTCTGTCACTCTGCCCTCAGCATGTCTAGCCTGCCCCTCCCGGCTAACCCCACAGCCCTATTCAAGCACCCCACTACCCCCCGCCCCGTCTCCCCTCTGCCACCAACCTGTCCCCTTCTGTCTGCCCACTTTCCTCCTTTGTCTACCTCTCTTCCCTCCTTTGTCTACCCCTCTTCCCTCCCTCCTCCCCTCCTCTCTTTCTCATTCTCTGTCTCCTCAGGTAGTCTCAGCTATATCATTACAGTCAGGAAAAACAATAGAACAGACTGACAGTGTGGTGTTTCTCTCTCTCTCTCTCTCTCTCTCTCTCTCTCTCTCTCTCTCTCTCTCTCTCTCTCTCTCTCTCTCTCTCTCTCTCTCTCTCTCTCTCTCTCTCTCTCTCTCTCTCTCTTTCCTTCCTTACCTCTCTCTCTCTCTCTCCTTACCTCTCTCTGTCTCTCTCTCTCTCTCTCCTAACCTCTCTCTCTCTCCCCCTCTCCTCCCCACTCTCTCTCTTTGTCAGACTATCTCTCTCCAACCGCTCTCTCCCCCTCTCCTACCCACTCTCTCTCTTTCTCAGACACTCTCTCTCTTTCTCTCTCCTTACCTCTGTCTTTCTCTCTCTCCTAACCTCTCTCTCCCCCCCTTTCCTCCCCACTCCCACTCTTTCTCAGACATTCTCTGTCCTCCTCCACTTATCCCACTCCATCTACCCCCCCCGCCCATCTTCCTATGAAAGGGACAAAGTCATTCACTTATTCAATTAGATGGAATGTCAGCTGATCTGAAGCACCTTGTTATTATTCTATAGCTGAGGCCTTTGTAACGCAGGACTAAAGTCAGTGTGTGTGTGTGTGTGTGTGTGTGTGTGTGTGTGTGTGTGTGTGTGTGTGTGTGTGTGTGTAATGAGGGACTAAAGTCAGAGCATGGGTAATGAAGGACGTCTTGGTCAATGGCTTCATGTCTGTAGGGGAAGTAATGATGAGGTCACTCTGAGATGAGAGGGGAATTTATAAACTAATGACTGATAACTATCTCTCCTCTTTTCTTATTTTATTTGCCTTTACATGCTCTGTTCATCTTCCTCCTTTCTTTCACTTTAAATGATCTGTTATCTTGCCCTTTAAATGATCTGTTGCGCAGTGGTCTAAGGCACTGCATCGCAGTGCATCGCAGTGCTAGCTGTGCCACTAGAGATCCTGGTTCGAATCCAGGCTCTGCCGTAGCCGGCCGCGACCGGGAGACCCATGGGGCGGCGCACAATTGGCCCGGCGTCGTCCAGGGGAGGGGAGGGAATGGCCGGCAGGGATGTAGCTCAGTTGATAGAGCATGGCGTTTGCAACGCCAGGGTTGTGGGTTCGATTCCCACAGGGGGTATGAAAAATAAATAAAAATAAAATAATGTATGCACTAACTGTAAGTCGCTCTGGATAAGAGCGTCTGCTAAATGACTACATTTTTTTTTAAATGTAATCTGTTATCTCGTCCTTTAATTTCCCTTTAAATGATCTGTTATCTCGCCAATTAATTTCCCGTTAAATTATCTGTTATCTCGCCCTTTAATTTCCCTTTAAACGATCTGTTATCTCGCCCTTTAATTTCCCTTTAAATTATCTGTTATCTCACCCTTTAATTTCCCTTTAAATGATCTGTTATCTCGCCAATTTTTTTCCCTTTAAATCATCTGTTATCTCGCCCTCTAATTTCCCTTTAAATTATCTGTTATCTCGCCCTTTAATTTCCCTTTAAATTATCTGTTATCGCGCCCTTTAATTTCCCTTTAAATGATCTGTTATCTCTCCCTTTAATTTCCCTTTAAATGATCTGTTATCTCTCCCTTTCATTTCCCTTTAAATGATCTGTTATCTCGCCAATGTATTTCCCTTTAAATTATCTGTTATCTCACCCTTTAATTTCCCTTTAAATTATCTGTTATCTCGCCCTTTAATTTCCCTTTAAATTATCTGTTATCTCGCCCTTTAATTTCCCTTTAAATGGTCTGTTCATCTTTCTCCTCTCTTTTCATTTTTAACAGTCTGTTCATCTCTCTCTTTTCTTCTCTGTAAATGGAGGTTTGATGATGCAGGAGGAGTGATGATGTGATGAGGGTGGAGCTGCTCGTTAATAACACACTGATTGACTACCAGAGAGGAGATAATGTGTGTGTGTGTGTGTGTGTGTGTGTGTGTGTGTGTGTGTGTGTGTGTGTGTGTGTGTGTGTGTGTGTGTGTGTGTGTGTGTGTGTGTGTGTGTGTGTGTGTGTGTGTGTGTGTGTGTGTGTGTGTGAGTGCGTGCGTGTGTGTGTGTGGACGTGTTTAACTATACTTATGGGGACCAGAATAGTAAATAAACAACAATAAGACCAACTGGGGACATTTTGTTAGTCCCCACAAATGCTATTTCTAGGGAGTTTAATGTTAAGGTTAGAATTAGTGTTAGGGTTAGTATAAGGTTTAGGGTTAGGAGCTAGGGTTGGGAGCTAGGGTTAGGTTTAGGGTTAGGGTTAGGGTTAGGTTTAGGTTTAGGGTTAGGGAAAATAGGATTTTGAATGGGACTGAATTGTGTGTCCCCACAAGGTTAGTTATACAAGACTGTGTGTGTGTGTGTGTTTGACTATTAAAGAGAGTTGATAATCACAGAGCTTCATTCCCACCCACCCAGTATTCACAGGTCATTTACAGTCCTGTCTAATGTGACTAATATACAACAGACTAGTGAGAGATTATCATTTAATTGAATAATGTGCATAATTATGTTTTTGCCCACAGTGAGTGTGTGTGTGTGTGTGTGTGTGTGTGTGTGTGTGTGTGTGTGTGTGTGTGTGTGTGTGTGTGTGTGTGTGTCAGTGTGTGTGCATGTGCTGAGTGATTGAACCGACTCCCTCGTAGTTATGCACATAAATTATAAACCGCCTTGGGGACGAATCGCTCTGAAACACACCTCTCAACTTCTGTCTTAAACACTTCTCAACTTCTGCTTCAACTTCTGTATTAACAAAACACTTGACAACTTGGACACAGCCAAACAGAACAGTGATTTTTTTCTGTAAGTCATTGGTGATGTATTAGTAAATCAGCTGTATTGTACAGGGGTTAGGAAGTACTGTTATAGGGGTAGGGGGTACTGTTATAGGGGTAGGGAGTACTGTTGTAGGGGTAGGGAGTACTGTTGTAGGGGAAGGGAGTACTGTTGTAGCGGTAGGGAGTACTGTTGTAGGAGCTGGGAGTACTGTTGTAGCGGTAGGGAGTACTGTTGTAGGGGTAGGGAGTACTGTTGTAGGGGTAGGGAGTACTGTTATATGAGTAGGGAATACTGTTATAGGGGTAGGGAGTACTGTTGTAGGGGTAGAGAGTACTGTTGTAGGGGTAGAGAGTACTGTTGTAGGGGTAGGGCGTACTGTTGTAGGGGTAGGGAGTACTGTTGTAGGGGTAGGGAGAACTGTTGTAGGGGTAGGGAGTACTGTTGTAGGGGTAGGGATTACTGTTGTAGGGGTAGGGAGAACTGTTGTAGGGGTAGGGAGTACTGTTGTAGGGGTAGGGATTACTGTTGTAGGGGTAGGGAGTACTTTTGTAGGGGTAAGGAGTACTGTTGTAGGGGTAGGGAGTACTGTTGTAGGGGTAGGGAGTACTGTTGTAGGGGTAGGTAGTACTGTTGTAGGGGTAGGGAGTACTGTTGTAGGGGTAGGGAGTACTGTTGTAGCGGTAGGGAGTACTGTTGTAGGGGTAGGGAGTACTGTTGTAGGGGTAGGGAGTACTGTTGTAGGGGTAGGGAGTACTGTTGTAGGGGTAGGGAGTACTGTTGTGAGAAGGGTAAGGAATCCCTGTCCGGATCAGTACATATCACATTATGATGCTTTTCCAATGGGACTTATCTTCACACCAGGGTGCCTCCAGTGTTTTATGTTAATGTTGGCTCTAGTGTCATTGTTTCCATCAGGAGAGGGACACTAAAGACTTGGGGTGAGCAGAATCAACAACCTCTACATCATTCAAGACAGTAGCTTTGTGAGAAGGTGTTAAAGTTCATAGTTTGCCATTGTTATGTAAATAAAGCTGAAAAGTACCCAGGGCCTGGGCTTGTCCCCAAGTCAGAGCAGGTCCACTGGAGCCATGGCCCAGTGAGACACGGGTGCCGACCCACGGGTGCCGACCCACGTCTGAGTCTTTTTGGTAAAACACTGGAGTAAATCCTCATCCATCAATTGTGTGGTGGGTACTGGGTATCACCACATCACTCTATCAACTCATACAGACAAGAGACAAAGAGACACACACACACGTAGTGGGAACCAAATACATACAGGGAGTAGAAACAGAACACACAGAGTGAGAACAGAGTGTGGCATTGTGAGCTGGACACAGCTGCTCCTACCCAAGAAAGAGAGAGCCAGAGCGAGAGAGGGAGGGAGGGGATTAAAAGAGAGAGTGAGGAGGAGAGGTAGTGGTGCCCACAAATCCCAAACCCTCTCCGTCTCTCTCCCCCTTTTACCCTCTCTCTCCCGCTGGCAGGCTAAGTGCCTGTGCTGAGATGTAGGAAACCACACTCTTCCCTTCTCTATTTATACCCACACCACCCCTTTCTACATGCTTCACCCAGCTCTCTCCACCCCACTCCAGCCAGCCCCAGCCAGCTCTAGCTAAACCAGGCATGGTATGCATCTTTCATCTGTGGAGCTGCTGGCTGACCTATATTCCTCAGTATGGTCAGTCAGTCACAGCCCAGAGACTTTACACCCAGAGCCCAGAGCCCAGAGCCCAGAGCCCAGAGCCCAGGGAACAGCAATGTACAGCCCCTTCCTGCTCCCCCTTCCCAGCCTAGTTCTACTCTGCTTAAGCCCTTTATGCCCAGAGGCCAGCAATGCACAGTCCTGCACAGCCCTGCCATGTCCTGCCATGTCCTGCCATGTCCTGCCATGTCCTGCCATGTCCTGCACAGCCCTGCCATGTCCTGCCATGTCCTGCCATGTCCTGCCATGTCCTGCCATCTCCTGCCATGTCCTGCCATGTCCTGCCATGTCCTGCCATGTCCTGCCATGTCCTTCACAGCCCTACCATGTCCTGCCATGTCCTGCCCTGTCCTGCCGTGTCCTGCCATGTCCTGCCATGTCCTGCACAGCCCTGCCATGTCCTGCCATGTCCTGCCCTGTCCTTCCATGTCCTGCCATGTCCTGCCCTGTCCTGCCATGTCCTGCACAGCCTTGCCATGTCCTTCCATGTCCTGCCCTGTCCTGCCGTGTCCTGCCATGTCCTGCCATGTCCTGCACAGCCCTGCCCTGTCCTGCCATGTCCTGCCATGTCCTGCCATGTCCTGCCATGTCCTGCCATGTCCTGCCCTGTCCTGCCATGTCCTGCCATGTCCTGCCCTCCTCTGCCCTGCTCTACATTGCTCTAGCTACCCAGCCTAGTTCCACTCTGCTCCAGCCGTTTACCCTCAAAGCCTGCAGTATAGCCCTGGTCCTGTGAAGGCTGAGCACAAGAGAGAAATTATGATATTATTGAAAACAAACTATTGATACTCATCAAATTTGTGCCACTTTAGAAATCTGTGTCAATACACAATATAGTGGTAATTCTATGGTTGTCACTAAAGAGCCTTGAGCAAACAGAAATCCCCACCCTGAAGCCTCACAACCCCACCCTATAGGATCTGCCCCAACCCCCAACCTTCTCAACTCTGCTGGGGAAAGTACCTAACATCAGCTGTCTCTAAACTCTATGGATGGATATCTCCTGAAGAAGTCTCCTGAGTCTCCTGAGACTGCAACCAATGTGTTTCTCTGCAGACTGTGGATGGTTCTGTCTCCTGACCTGGGAGCCATGAGGCTGCAGTAAGAGGATGGCCTGGTAATGACACGTCACTGTAGTTCTGCTGTCATGAGGAGAGTTCTGTTCTGTCCTACTCATTAATGGAACATAGGTCAACCAACAGCATGCTCTAGTTCTCTGGGGACTGGGTTACCCTCTGAAGCAGCTAGACACATACACCCGCGCAAATACACCCACACAGACACACTCACACACACACACACACACACACACACACACACAGACACACACACACACACACACACACACACACACACACACACACACAGACACACACACCTTAATGTAGATCAGCTCATTATTGAGTGTTTCTTAATTCTATTATTCTATATATAAACCCACTGACACATCAAACATATTGTAACTAACAAAGGTTGCATATTATCTTTGAAAAAAGACACCACAGTTATTTTGGAACAAAACAGTGTATCTAATTTACAGCTTATTAACATTCACACATAATATGAGGTATTGTTTGATATGAATGTATAATCAGGATGCCAGGGACGTCAGCAGGATAACAGTAGTTATTATATGCAGAGATATTACCATTCAACAATCATGTAAATCCCTGGTTGTAAAGTAGTTGTTTAGCGCTTCTCTCTTTCTCCTTTGTTGTAACGATCCCGGCAGTCTGAGTCGGGTCCTGTCTGGTGACTAGTTTTTCCTGTTCGTGATCTCCAGTTTCCCGAGGGTTCGGGAACGCTCCGGGGATCTCTCTTGTTTTCCGCACCTGCATTCCATCAGCAATCTGCACACCTGGTCCTGATCATCACCCTTCTTAGGCTCTGGCCGAACATCCAGTTCCTGCCGGATCGTTAGCCATGAACAGTAGGTTTATCAGTGTATCAGTCCTAGAGCTTCTAGCGTTAGTTTTGTTGTTTTGTACCTTGTTGGTCTATTGTTTACTTACCTCCGTTTTTGTTCCATCTACAGTCACTCGTCCGGAACCTTCACCCTACCTCTGCCTGATGGTCGGCGGCTGCCGAGCCATCATTGGACCAACAACTGCACCCTCAACAACTCATCCACGCCGCCCGCTCTGTTCCCTGGATTATTCTGCACCTTTTGAGTCTGTAATAAACCCTCACCTTCGTTCAACTCTCCTTGTCCTGGTCTGCTTCTGGGTTCTGTCTGAGGGAACTGTGACAGAACGATCCGGCCAGTAATGAACCCAGCGGACCTGGACTCTGTTCGCCATGCCATTACCCAGCAGGAGAAGATGTTGGGCCATCATAGCACGGTACTACAGGAGATCGCGTTGTCAGTTCGGAACCTTTCTACCGGTCTGACGGAGGTCCAGAACCAACGCCAGTGTCCGGTGGAGGACCCACTACCGGTTTCACCCATCTCGCCTGCCGCTTCTGAAGTTGTGTCCCTCCGTGAGCCCAAGGTTCCGACGCCGGATAAATATGAGGGGGAGCTGGGAAGATGCCGTTCCTTCCTTATGCAGTGTGGATTAGTGTTCGATCTACAGCCCTACTCTTATGCCACAGACAAGGCTAGGATAGCCTTTGTGATTGAGTTGCTGCGTGGTCGGCGCTGGAGTGGGCTTCAGCCGTTTGGGAACGACAGGATCCCTGCATGGCTTCATACCAGGGGTTCACGGCCGAGATGAGGAAGCTCTTCGACCATTCCGTCCGAGGGAGGGGACGCAGCTAGGCGCCTGTTTTCGCTTCACCAAGGAACTCGCAGCGTGGCCGACTTCGTGATCGAGTTCAAGACGTTGGCGGTGGAGAGTGGGTGGAACGAGGAGTCTCTGCAAGCGGCCTTTTACCAGGGTCTGTCGGAGCAGCTCAAGGATGAGTTGATCTCCTATCCGGAGCCTAGTGACCTGGACAGCTTGGTAGCCTTGTCTATTCGGGTGGATAATCGAGTCCGAGAGCGAAGGAGGGAGAAGCAATGGGGTCCGTCCAATCGATCAGCTTCTCAGTTCCCAGTCGGGTCGGGTGGTGGACCAGAACACGTCGATCATTCTCCACCACAATGGATTAGTGGAGAGGTCCGCTCTCCCGATTCTGAACCCATGCAAGTGGGGCGGCACGGGTTAACCAAGGAGGAGCGTCAACATAGACGTAAGACCAACTGCTGCCTCTACTGTGGTAGCTCGGGACATTACATCTCCACTTGTTCCCGGCGGTCGTCAAACTGCCCGGCTCGCTAAAGTTGGGAGGACTTTTAGCGAGCCAGTTTCAACCTCTCAGTACCTCTGTCAGACCCCGTTTCCCGGCTACCCTTGTGAACAGGAATCAGAGCTTAGCGCTTAACGCTTTTATCGATTCAGGTGCCGATGGAAGCTTTCTTGATGCCGAGTTGGTGGAACAGCTGGGGCTTTCCAAGGAGCAATTGCCGGAAGCCATTGAAGCGACCACTCTGAACGGCAGTAGTCTGGCACGTATCACGATGAGGACTGAACCGGTTAAGATGCGGTTGTCGGGGAATCATTCTGAGATGATTTCATTCTTCATTCTGCCCGTCTTCCCATGTTCCTCTGGTCCTTGGATACCCCTGGCTGAAGGAACACAATCCCACGTTCGATTGGGTGACGGGCAAGGTAACGAGTTGGAGCCTTGATTGTCATGCTAACTGTCTCAAGACTGCCTGCCCCCATTCGGTTCCCAGTCAGGTGATTGAGGCTAAACCCCCAGATTTGTCCCTGGTTCCCGAGACATATCACGATTTGGGGGAAGTTTTCAGTAAGCAGAAGGCTCTGTCACTCCCCTCCCCCACCGACCATATGATTGTGCCATCAACCTGGTCCCTGGAGCTGTCTACCCCAAGGGAAGGTTATACAGTATCTCCCGACCTGAACGTGAGGCGTTGGAGACCTACATCAAGGAGTCCCTAGCTGCTGGTCTCGTTCGTCCCTCGTCATCACCCCTGGGGGCAGGATTCTTCTTTGTGGGTAAGAGGGATGGCTCTCTTCGACCGTGTATTGATTATCGGGGGTTGAATGACATCACGGTCAAGAACAAGTATCCCCTGCCCTTGATGAGTTCTGCCTTCGACTCCTTACAGGGTGCTACGGTGTTCACCAAGCTAGACCTACGCAATGCGTATCACCTGGTCCGGATCAGAGAGGGGGACGAGTGGTTGACGGGTTTCAATACACCGATGGGTCACTTGAGTATCAGGTGATGCCGTTTGGACTGACCAATGCTCCAGCGGTATTCCAGAGTATGGTGAACGACGTCCTGAGAGATATGATCGGTCTCTTTGTGTTTGTTTACCTGGATGACATTCTGATCTTCTCGAAGGAACCTTCCGACCACGTCCAGCATGTCCGGCAGGTTCTGCAGCGATTGTTGGAGAATCGCCTGTTCGTGAAGGCCGAGAAGTGCGAGTTTCACGCCCACACGACATCCTTTCTCGGGTACATCATCTCCAGGGGAGAGATTAGGATGGACCAGGAGAAGGTTAGAGCGGTTCTGGAATGGGCCCAGCCCGGTACGAGATTGCAGCTCCAGAGATTTTTGGGGTTTGCGAATTTCTACCGCAGATTCATCCGGGATTACAGCCGTGTGGCCGCTCCATTAACTGCCTTGACTTCCAGTATCAGGACCTTCAAGTGGAATCCGGAGGCGGATCGAGCGTTTCTGGATTTGAAGAGGCGATTCACCAACGCACCGATTCTCTCTCAACCGGACACGGCCCGTCAGTTCGTCGTTGAAGTGGACGCGTCTGATGTGGGAGTTGGCGCCATCCTGTCGCAGCGATGCTCCACGGACAGTAAACTCCATCCCTGCGCCTACTACTCTCGTCGCCTTTCGCCTGCGGAGAGGAATTACGATGTGGGTAACCGGGAGCTTCTCGCGGTGAAACTTGCCTTGGAGGAGTGGCGCCACTGGTTGGAGGGGGCGGAGCAACCGTTTATTGTCTGGACTGACCACAAGAATCTTGCTTACGTGCAATCGGCTAAACGTCTCAACTCCCCGTCAGGCCAGGTGGGCGTTGTTTTTCGGGACGATTCAAGTTTGTCCTGACGTTCCGACCTGGATCTAAGAACGGCAAGGCGGACGCCTTGTCCCGGATGTTCTCCAAGACGGAGGAGAGTGGGTCCAAGACCGAGACAATTCTCCCCCGGAACTGCGTCGTGGGAGCTGTTAGGTGGAAGATTGAGGAGGAGGTGATGGCGGCTCTTCGGACGCAGCCCGGTCCCGGTAACGGTCCACCCGGTCGGTTGTTTGTGCCGAGTCGGTTCGTCCTGCGGTCCTCAAATGGTCCCACGCCAGCAAGATGGCTTGTCACCCTGGCGTGGCTCGGACGATGGCGTTTCTTCGCAGACGTTTTTGGTGGCCTGCCATGGCCGAGGATACTCGGGGTTATGTTGCTGCCTGTCCAGTGTGTGCGCAGAATAAGAGTACCAATCGGCCCAGCTCTGGACTACTTCACCCCCTTCCTATTCCCCGGCGACCATGGTCGCATCTGGCCCTGGACTTTGTCACTGGGTTGCCCGCTTCTGAGGGGAACACGGTCGTTCTGACTATCGTGGACAGATTCAGCAAGTTCGCCCACTTTGTGCCAATTGCCAAGCTTCCCTCTGCCTCGGAGACGTCCGAGATCCTGGTTAGGGAGGTTTTCAGGGTCCACGGGTTGCCCAGTGATATCGTTTCCGACCGTGGCCCTCAGTTTACCTCTGCTGTCTGGAAGTCCTTCTGTTTGGCCATTGGAGCTACAGTCAGTCTCACATCTGGTTTTCACCCCCAATCTAATGGTCAGGCGGAGAGAGCCAACCAGAAGATGGAATCCACGCTACGCTGCTTGGCCTCTTCCAACCCCACCTCCTGGGTCTCTCAGTTGCCTTGGGTTGAGTATGCCCACAATACTCTCCCTACATCTGCCACTGGTATGTCTCCCTTCCAGTGCCTGTATGGCTACCAACCTCCCTTGTTCCCTTCTCAGGAGAAGGAGCTCTCAGTGCCTTCTGTTCAGGCCCATATTCGTCGTTGCCACCGGACCTGGCATCGGGCCAGAAAGGCACTCCTTAGAGTTTCGGACCGGTATCAGCTCCAGGCGAATCGTCGCCGGATCCCCGCTCCCACCTACACCATCGGAGATAGGGTCTGGTTGGCCACACGGGATCTTCCTTTACGGACTGAGTCTAGGAAGTTGTTACCGAAGTTCATTGGTCCGTTTGTGGTGGAGAAGGTGATCAATCCAGTGGCAGTTCGACTCAAACTACCGAGGACGCTCAGAGTCCATCCCACCTTTCATGTCTCCTGCCTCAAGCCTGTCTTCCTCAGTCCTCTGTTGCCTCCTCCGCCTCCTCCTCCTCCTCCTCGGATGATCGGAGGTGGTCCTGCCTACACGGTGCGTCGCATCATGGATTCCAGACGGCGGGGCCGGGGTTTCCAGTATCTCGTGGACTGGGAGGGTATGGCCCTGAAGAGAGGAGTTGGATTCCGCGGCGACAGGTCCTAGATGCTGACCTCATCAGTGATTTCTACCGCCTCCATCCTGGCGCTCCGGGAAGTCCGCCCGGTGGCGTTCGTCGGAGGGGGGGTACTGTAACGATCCCGGCAGTCTGAGTCGGGTCCTGTCTGGTGACTAGTTTTTCCTGTTCGTGATCTCCAGTTTCCCGAGGGTTCGGGAACGCTCCGGGGATCTCTCTTGTTTTCCGCACCTGCATTCCATCAGCAATCTGCACACCTGGTCCTGATCATCACCCTTCTTAGGCTCTGGCCGAACATCCAGTTCCTGCCGGATCGTTAGCCATGAACAGTAGGTTTATCAGTGTATCAGTCCTAGAGCTTCTAGCGTTAGTTTTGTTGTTTTGTACCTTGTTGGTCTATTGTTTACTTACCTCCGTTTTTGTTCCATCTACAGTCACTCGTCCGGAACCTTCACCCTACCTCTGCCTGATGGTCGGCGGCTGCCGAGCCATCATTGGACCAACAACTGCACCCTCAACAACTCATCCACGCCGCCCGCTCTGTTCCCTGGATTATTCTGCACCTTTTGAGTCTGTAATAAACCCTCACCTTCGTTCAACTCTCCTTGTCCTGGTCTGCTTCTGGGTTCTGTCTGAGGGAACTGTGACATTTGTTTAGAAATAATGTCATTGAGAATGTTCAAGTAGCGGACAACATATCACAGTAGTACATCCATGATATTACTGCTGGGGGTCCGTCATGTTCAGGTCAAGGGGAAGATCATTAGTAGTGTCACTAGAGGGCAGAAGCCTGACAAGGACCTGTGATCGCACAAACACGCACTCACATGCACACACGCACACGCACTAAGGCACACACACATACACATGCACTAAGGCACACACACACACACACACACACATACACATGCACTAAGGCACACACACACACACACACACACACACACATACACATGCACTAAGGCACAAACACATACACATGCACTAAGGCACACACACACATACACATGAACTAAGGCACACACATACACACTCGTCAGGAATTACCTGCTGTCACCTGGTCGTAGCTAAACTCAGTGACAGATGCATGGTTGATCTGTGTCAGCGAGGCAGAGCTCACATCAACAATACCAACCCACACACACACACATACACGCACATACACGCACATATACACAAAAAGGACAGTGTCGCTAAGGCCTGATTTGTTTGTCCATATGCTAATGGTTTGAATCACTGGCTGGTAATCCCAACAAGATGTTGGACATGTTGCTAATTCATTCCAGTGTGCAGTGTGTGTGTGTGTGTGTGTGTGTGAGTGTTTTTCATTCCAGTGTTGACTCAGTATGTAGCAGGCAGCTTGCTGTATAGATTCTATCCAAGGAGAAGATGTGGTGCTCCTACCTAATATTGCTAATATAGCTAGCATAGTGTAGCTTCCTCCCCCGGTGCTCCAGAGAGGCTGAGTCACAGTGGTTTCCACACCCCCAGACCATGACCTCTCCCTGAGCTAGAGACAGGTGTCTGACAGCCTGGCCTGGACCTTCCGGTCAGGGGAGGACACACACTGGCAGAAACACACACGCACTCACATATGGATGTGAACACAGACACACACACACACACACACACACAGAGTGACAGGCCAGTCTCTAGGTCAGTAGGCCACTCACACACCCCATCCTGTCAGGATTTATCAGCAAGCTGGCTGTTCTGAAGATTTAATTACAAAGTCCAGAGAGAGAGAGAGAGAGAGAGAGAGAGAGAGAGAGAGCGTTACTGTCAGGAACTCAGGAAGAGAGTGGTAGAGAGAGAAATCTCCTGAGAACTGGGGTGGGTGGGGCAGGGCTGGGAATGAGTTAAGGTCAGGGTTAGGGGTCTAGCACAGCTTCCTAGTTGAGAGTGAGTGTGTGATGTCATTGGCAGCAGGGTGGCTGCTGAGTGATCTGATGTTAGTGAAACAGGGACAGAAAGGATACCTGGGACCAGCTCAGGACTCACAGCCAGATGGTGCTGGCTAAAACATGGACACACACACACACACACACACACACACACACACACACACACAGCGAGCGACCTCTTAGCCATGGTAAATTACAGTAGGGGTAATTGCATTAGTAGCGTAGGATAATTAGTTGAGAGGTGCAGGCTGCTATTGCGGCTGGAGTGTGGGTGTATGTTCCAATCGTCTCTAGTCCCTGTCATGTTCTCCTGCTCTGCCTTTACATTTTAGTCATTTAGCAGATGCTCTTATCCAGAGCGACTTACAGTTAGTGAGTGCATACATTTTCATACTGGCCCCCCGTGGGAAATGATCCCACAACCCTGGCGTTGCAAGCGCCATGCTCTACCAACTGAGCTACAGGGGACTGCCTTCACACACTACTAACCACCAACCTGGTACCACACACACACAGAGAGAGATAAGGACATAGTCGTCTTATGTTTTCTCTCTAACCACTAGACACTTTTATAAACTAAGCCCCATGCAGCTTCCCCACTGACAGAGCTCAACAGAAAGGTATTGATTGTCAAATGGAAGATGATGGCTGTAGCTAATCACATTGGCAGAGACCTGAGGGGGTCAATAACATCACAGTATGACTGACATCTCTATACCAGTACCAGGAACCAATCGATATAAGACATAAATACACACACACACAGACACACACACAGTACCAGGAATTGGTCGCTAGCTAAATAGATAACAGCCATGGCATAACAGCACACTCTACTGAACTGTACTGACCTGACAATACCAATAACTGTCCAATGTCATTTATAAAGTAATGTATCTAGTCTGGAGACACAAAGTCAATGTTATTAAGATGGAGTCAGATAAGAGCCTGGACATAATCACATCAGGTCTTCTGTTTAACTCAACTAACCGAACTGTCTCTCTCTATGATGGTTTCATTCAACAGGTGATTGGATGGAGATTACAGCTGGAGATAATATAGCAGATGTAGACATTTCTTCAGATGAATCAGAAAGCTGTTGATACATAGACACACTCACACACATGCACCTACGAATGCACACAAGCACACAAGAGTGCACGCAAACACACACACACACACACACACACACCTAGTGTCATGAGTTTATGTTGCATTTCAGTGTTTTTGGCAGAACCGTATGGATTGAGAGTGTAGTTGTTAAAGGTATGAAATAGCTGGGAATATACTGCTGGCATATCTGGCTGACTGCTACTCTATTAGAAGAGAGATATGATTGTATTTGTCCTGGTTCCCAGTATTGAACACAGACCCAGCACACTTTACAGGTGAAGGATAAATAAACATGTATTGTGTCTCAAATGGCACCCTATTCCCTATATAGTGCATTACTTTTGATGAGGGCTCATAGGGCTCTGGTGAAAAGTAGTGCACTAAGTAGGGAATAGGGTGCCATTTGGGACGCAACCATGTGAAGAGAGCGGGAAATAGCAGCAGGGTTTAGATGCTCCCAGAGCCTCAGTAACATTAGAACCTCTATGGATCTTCCTCAGGCTCTGTAAACTGATCAGTCAGGGTAAAAGGTAAGAGGCTGGGGATATCCTGCATCGCCTCTAGGACTACTATTTTATTGGATTTGTTGATAAATTATGTACTATTCCTCCCTGCCTGGTTTAATGTGTGTGTTGGGTGTGTGTGGGTGCGTGTGTGTGTGTGTTGAGCGTATGTGAGTGTGTGTGTGTGTGTGTGTGTGTGTGTGTGTGTGTGTGTGTGTGTGTGTGTGTGTGTGTGTGTGTGTGTGTGTTGAGCGTGAGTGTGTGTGTGTGTGTGTTTGTGTGTGTGTGTGTGTTTGTTTGTGTGTGTGTGTGTATGTGTGCGTGCAGAGTTATTGAGGTTAATAGCGACATTAATAATGAAGATGCTTTCCCTGCCAGGCCAGGGTTCAGTCTTCCTGTATCAGTATGTTACAGAGATACACTACATCACTGGGAGCCAGAACACACACACACACACACACACAAAGAACACAGAACACAGTGGTTTAACTGGAGATACCAGTGTGTGAAGCTTTATTGACGCTGGAAGTGAAGTAAGGTGTGGTTTGGATTGAGGTCATTAGTTCTGACTGGGCTGTGGTTTAGAGGGTCAGTGCTCTCCTGGCCTCAGATAAACTTCATCTGTTCGTCTGTGCTCCATACCTTTATATCTCTGACTGACTGGGCTCAGAGGTGTCTCTTGTGCACAGCTAATCACTAAAGACATGGAGAGAACAGACAGGGATGTAGTGAAGGAAGGAAAGGAAGGAAGGAAGGAAGGAAGGAAGGAAGGAAGGAAGGAAGGAAGGAAGGAAGGAAGGAAGGAAGGAAGGAAGGAAGGAAGGAAGGAAGGAAGGAAGGAAGAGACCTGGACCAGATAGAAACAGCTGCTGGGCATTGAGAGCAATTTGCACTTTTTTCATTTTCATTTTCACTCTCTCTCGCTCGCTCTTGCTCTATCGCTCTCCACCTCCTTTCTCTCTCCCTCTCTCCACCCCTATTACCCTATTAACCTCTGCTATCCTCTCTGCTCTCCTCCACAGCAGAACAACATGATTAGATATCTCCACCTCTCTCCCTCTCTCTCTTTCTGCTAATGAACACAGCTGCTGTATCCTTGAATGGTCTGTGAGTAGCAGAGACAGAGGTAGAACCAGATAGATATAATGGTGTTGAAAAAGAGAGGCAGAAAGAGCGAGGTAGAGAGGTAGAGAGGTAGAGAAAGAGGTAGAGAGAGATAGAGAGATGGAGAGGTAGAGAAAGAGGTAGATATAGAGAGAAGGAGAGAGTTAGAGAGGTAGAGAGAGATAGATAGAGACAGAGAGAGAGGTGGAGAGCAGAAGAGAGGTAGAATGACACGTAGAGTGGAGAAGAGAGGTAGAATGAGAGGTAGAGTGGAGAAGAGAGGTAGAATGAGAGGTAGAGTGGAGAAGAGAGGTAGAATGAGACGTAGAGCGGAGAAGAGCGGTAGAATGAGAGGTAGAGTGGAGAAGAGAGGTAGAATGAGAGGTAGAGTGGAGAATAGAGGTAGAATGAGAGGTAGAGTGGAGAAGAGAGGTAGAATGAGAGGTAGAGTGGAGAAGAGAGGTAGAATGAGACGTAGAGTGGAGAAGAGAGGTAGAATGAAACGTAGAGTGGAGAAGAGAGGTAGAATGAGAAATAGAGTGGAGAAGAGAGGTAGAATGAGAGGTAGAGTGGAGAAGAGAGGTAGAATGAGACGTAGAGTGGAGAAGAGAGGTAGAATGACACGTAGAGTGGAGAAGAGAGGTAGAATGAGAGGTAGAGTGGAGAATATAGGTCGAATGAAAGGTAGAGTGGAGAAGAGAGGTAGAATGAGAGGTAGAGTGGAGAAGAGAGGTAGAATGACACGTAGAGTGGAGAAGAGAGGTAGAATGACACGTAGAGTGGAGAAGAGAGGTAGAATGACACGTAGAGTGGAGAAGAGAGGTAGAATGACACGTAGAGTGGAGAAGAGAGGTAGAATGAGAGGTAGAGTGGAGAAGAGAGATAGAATGAAAGGTAGAGTGGAGAAGAGAGGTAAAATGAGACGTAGAGTGGAGAAGAGAGGTAGAATGAGAGGTAGAGTGGAGAAGAGTGGTAGAATGAGAAGTAGAGTGGAGAAGAGAGGTAGAATGAGAGGTAGAGTGGAGAAGAGAGGTAGAATGAGACGTAGAGTAGAGAAGAGAGGTAGAATGAGAGGTAGAGTGGAGAAGAGAGGTAGAATGACACGTAGAGTGGAGAAGAGAGGTAGAATGAGACATAGAGTGGAGAAGAGAGGTAGAATGAGAGGTAGAGTGGAGAAGAGAGATAGAATGAGACGTAGAGTGGAGAAGAGAGGTAGAATGAGAGGTAGAGTGGAGAAGAGAGGTAGAATGAGACGTAGAGTGGAGAAGAGAGGTAGAATGAGAGGTAGAGTGGAGAAGAGAGGTAGAATGAGAGGTAGAGTGGAGAAGAGAGGTAGAATGACACGCAGAGTGGAGAAGAGAGGTAGAATGAGACATAGAGTGGAGAAGAGAGGTAGAATGAGAGGTAGAGTGGAGAAGAGAGGTAGAATGAGAGGTAGAGTGGAGAAGAGAGATAGAATGAGACGTAGAGTGGAGAAGAGAGGTAGAATGAAAGGTAGAGTGGAGAAGAGAGGTAGAATGAGAGGTAGAGTGGAGAAGAGAGGTAGAATGACACGTAGAGTGGAGAAGAGCGGTAGAATGACACGTAGAGTGGAGAAGATAGGTAGAATGAGACATAGAGTGGAGAAGAGAGGTAGAATGACAGGTAGAGTGGAGAAGAGAGCTAGAATGACACGTAGAGTGGAGAAGAGAGGTAGAATGACACGTAGAGTGGAGAAGATAGGTAGAATGAGACATAGAGTGGAGAAGAGAGGTAGAATGACACTTAGAGTGGAGAAGAGAGGTAGAATGAAAGGTAGAGTGGAGAAGAGAGGTAGAATGACACGTAGAGTGGAGAAGAGAGGTAAAATGACACGTAGAGTGGAGAAGAGAGGTAGAATGACACGTAGAGTGGAGAAGAGAGGTAGAATGAGACAGAGTGGAGAAGAGAGGTAGAATGACACGTAGAGTGGAGAAGAGAGGTAGAATGAGAGGTAGAGTGGAGAAGAGAGGTAGAATGACACGTAGAGTGGAGAAGAGAGGTAGAATGAGAGGTAGAGTGGAGAAGAGAGGTAGAATGAGACGTAGAGTGGAGAAGAGAGGTAGAATGAAAGGTAGAGTGGAGAAGAGAGGTAGAATGACACGTAGAGTGGAGAAGAGAGGTAAAATGACACGTAGAGTGGAGAAGAGAGGTAGAATGACACGTAGAGTGGAGAAGAGAGGTAGAATGAGACGTAGAGTGGAGAAGAGAGGTAGAATGAAAGGTAGAGTGGAGAAGAGAGGTAGAATGACACGTAGAGTGGAGAAGAGAGGTAAAATGACACGTAGAGTGGAGAAGAGAGGTAGAATGACACGTAGAGTGGAGAAGAGAGGTAGAATGAGACAGAGTGGAGAAGAGAGGTAGAATGACACGTAGAGTGGAGAAGAGAGGTAGAATGAGAGGTAGAGTGGAGAAGAGAGGTAGAATGAGAGGTAGAGTGGAGAAGAGAGGTAGAATGAGAGGTAGAGTGGAGAAGAGAGGTAGAATGAGAGGTAGAGTGGAGAAGAGAGCTAGAATGACACGTAGAGTGGAGAAGAGAGGTAGAATGAGAGGTAGAGTGGAGAAGAGAGGTAGAATGAGAGGTAGTGATACAGTAATTTGTGGTTCCAGTGTAAATTAGCGTGAAAACCTAGCAGAGGTCCAGGACTCAGACCACCCTCTTTGAAAGGGGAGGAGAGACCACCACAACACAACACTGGCTCTCAAAGCAGGCCCAGGACACACGCACACACACAGACACGCACCCCAGCAGTTGCATATCCTCTGCATATCTGATGTTCTTCTCCTCTGTGCGAACAGAGAGCAATATATGATGAGTTTCTCTAGAACAGTGCTCCGGGCTACAGAGGAATAGACATGACCTCTGACCTCTGAAACACTCAATATGCAAAACATGGAATAGAAAAACAACAGCTCATCTTGATACTACTTGTTATTTCTTATTGCACCAGCATTACAAGCCTGCTTAATGGCCGGATAAAAATGACAATGTTTACAAACACAGAAAATGGCAAACCGTTAAATCATTAATGTGAACAAGTACAGTGATGTTGTTTTCTAAACAGTCTGAATGCCAGAGAGAATGAGACAGACATTAGTGTTCTGTTAAAATGACCTTTCTAAACATTTCATCTAGCTAACATGAACTGGCGCCCTGGGGCCCACAACCATCTCACACACCAATAAAACATCTAAATTTATTTTAAATGGCAAAGGAATGTTTTGAAGGATGGTAATTGCTAGTTTTAAAGTTCAAATGGACCATTCGGAGGATCTCAGGATCAATAGAGTGTTCTAGACTGTTCTGGAATGTTCTGTTTGAAAGAAAGGAACTCATAGCTAGTGTCACAGTCTAGGAAGCAAATG
>NW_025535799.1:0-20000 GCF_020615455.1 Coregonus clupeaformis | reverse complement strand
CCCAAAATTACAACCAAATAATTGCAGCCTTACCGCAAAAGTGGAAGAGGAAAGTTGAAGGGGGAGAAAGTAAGGAACTTGTCTGTCGGCCTTGCATTACAGAACATAATTGGTTAAGGAAAACTGTGATAAATAAAAAAGTATATCAGTTTCACTTAAGGACCAAAGGATTGACAGCCGTCCCATATAGATTGCAAAATAGTTGGGAAGAGATCTTTGACGTACCAATCCCATGGCATAGTGTTTATGAACTGACACGCAAAAACGACACCGGATTCAAAAATTAGAATCTTTCAATTTAAATTATTATATAAAATTCTTGCTACCAATAGAATGTTATTTATATGGGGGATACAATCTTCCCAGCTCTGCAGATTTTGCTGTGAAGAGATAGAATCATTAGATCATTTGTTTTGGTTCTGTCCATTTGTAGCTTGTTTTTGGACACAGGTCCAGGAATGGCTAAAGGATTGCAATATTTACCTGGAACTAACCTTGCAGATAGCATTACTGGGTGATCTGAAAAGTCATAGTCAATCAATCAATAATATAATAATACTTTTAGCAAAAATGTTTATTTTTAATTCACAATCTGTAGAAGCAATGAGAATAGAAAGGTTCAGAACTTTTGTAAAACATCACAGTATGGTTGAAATATATATGGCAAATAGAAATCCTATATGGATGGTGTTAAGAGATAGATGGGAGGTATTGAATAGAGTTGAAGGATGGGACTAATAACAAATAACAACAAATAATAACAAAGATAGCTAATAATGTAAGCATACTGTGTCCATAATAAGTATATAGGTTGTATGTTGGGAGCTTTTGGGAAAGAGCTCAGTTAGAAAGATATGGCATTTAGAAGCAAACCGGATGGACATCATGAAAATGATCGGAGAGGTTGAGAGTAGAAGAAGTTCAGGAGCAAAAAAATAAATAAATATATATATATATATATATATATATATATATATATATATATATATATATATATTTTTATGGATATATATATATATATATATATGGATATAGAATTATTGTAAAATTAACTCTGTCCATAAGGTGTAGATAGTAATTATAGACCGGAAGTAGAGGCCTGGGCGTTGTTGTTCACTAATTTACTCCAAGTAGGGAAAGGATGGTGGGGTTGAAAAGTAATAAAGGGGAATATATATATATAAAAAATAAAAAAAACATGGGGGATTGGAAGTGATGCAGACAATTACATTGATAGAAGATACAATCTATCTGCAATATTAAGCTGATCCATCCCCCCCAAAAAAATAAATAAATAAATAAATAACCTTGTGGGGACATACAATTCAGTCCCATACAAAATCCAATTTTCCCCAACCCCTAACCCTAAACCTAACCTTAACCTTAACCCTAACCCAAAAACCTAACCCTACACCTAACCCTAGCTCCTAACCCTAATTCTAATTCTAACCCTAACACTAATTCTAACCTTAACACTAAACCCCCTAGAAATAGCATTTGACCTTGTTGGGACTAACAAAATGTCCCCAGTTGGTAAAATGTTTGTTGGTTTACTATTCTTGTGGGAACTTCTGGTCCCCACAAGTATAGTTAAACACGTCCACACACAGAGACAGACACACACACACACACACACACACACACACACACACACACGAGACAGACAGACAAACAGACTCTCTCTCCCTGTGGTCTCCTTATACTTCTCTTCCTTTCATCCTTAGGGAAAATCTGTCTTGCTGTGTGTGTGTGTGTGTGTGTGTGTGTGTGTGTGTGTGTGTGTGTGTGTGTGTGTGTGTGTGTGTGTGTGTGTGCGAAGGATGTGCTGGCTTGCCAAACCCAACGCTTATTTGCGCCTACAGAGTGCTTTTATACTCCTCCTCTCTCTCCCAGTTTGAGCATGGTTGCTGAGAGCATCAGAACTTTTGTTTAGCGGTGGGAAACAGCTCTCTCTCTCTGTCTCTCTCTGTCTCCCTCTCTCCACATCTCTCTCTTTCTCTCCCTCCCTACCTCCCTCCCTCTATGGGCCATGCTGGATCAACATCAAACACAGAGAGAAAGAGAACAAGAGAGAAAACAAAGACAGAGGGTGGAATGAGACAGAAAGACAGAAAGAAATAGATGATTGAAAGAGAGGAAGTTGTAAGCCTCCAGCTGTCGTGACCCTGTCCCTCCTTCTCCAGCTGGGAGTTTGTTTGATGCTACTGTACTGTGTGTTATCAATGCCCTGCACTCCCAACAACACTATCAAACCCTTCTAAAGAGTCCCTGAGTACATAACACACTAACAACCCACCCTTTAAATACCTACAGTACACAATGGCCTTCCAGTGTAGCCTGGTGAACAGATCTGGATGTGCTTTAGCCAACTGCTCTGTGGTGTTTGGTTCATGTGTCCTACTGTGCAGTTGACTATATACGCACCACCCTTAGTGCTGCATGTCCCTTATATAGAGCCCATTTCTAAAAACAACACTAAGGAGACAAGGTAAAACAAGTGATTGTATTCTCCCTATCCCATATCCGTGTGCATTAGTGACTTACAGCACACCAGGGTTCTTTACCTACAGTTAATTACAGAAACTCACAGCTACCACACACACACGCATGCACACACACAAACTGCGTCTTTGACCTTTTGAGACGTAAGGTGAGCTACTGAATGCCTGTGGCTGTCACTGTACTCAGTTCTAATGTTATTATAATGGTTTAACTATGACTGGTATTATAAATATCCTGCTACTCACAGAGTATATAGGCATTAGAGGGGGGCAGGAATGAGACACCTGGGACGGGACATAAACCTGGGACTGGGGTCTTTTAACACTATACAGAGGGGGGGAGGGGAGGAGAGTGGAGTGGAGAGAAGAGGAGTGGAGAGGAGAGGAGAGGAGGGAGCTGAGAGGGGAGTGGAGAGAAGAGGGGAGGAAGGGAAGGGAAAGGAGAGGAGAGGAGAGGAGACGGGTCAGACCAAGGTGCAGCATGAAAAGCATACATGTTTATTAAACTCAATAAACATAAACAAAATAAGAAACAACATAACGTGAAGTCCTCAGGCTATAAACATACAAGCCTAACACAGAACATAAACAAGATCCCACAACTAAGGTAGGCAAACAGGCTACTTAAGTATGATCCCCAATCAGAGACAACGAGCGACAGCTGCCTCTGATAGGGAATCACACCCGGCCAAACCTAGAAATACAATTCTAGATCCTAAACATAGAAATTCTAACATAGAGTTTCACACCCTGACCAAACTACCTAAAGAATAACAGTCTCTCCAGGTCAGGGCGTGACAGTAACCCCACCCTCCCCCCCAAAGGTGCGTACTCCGGCCGCACCAACCTGACTCATAAGGGGAGGGTCCGGGTGGGCATTCCGCCTTGGAGGTAGATCCGGCTCCGGGCGTAACGACCTCTCCCTCTCTGCCTCCCCGTTGCGCCCCTGGTCTGGTATGGACCTCGGCGCGATGCTTCCCCTCTCCCTCCTCCCACGATGCACCAAGCCCTGTCTGGACCCTGGTGTGGGAGACCCCAAACCTGGAGAGGGGCTGATGTCTGGGCTTGAAGTGGAGCCGCTGACCGGAGCTGGACTAGGCACCGGTGGAGCGGACTGCTCTGGCTCCGGAGTGGAGCCGCTGACCGGAGCTGGACTGGGCACCGGTGGAGCGGAATGCTCTGGCTCCGGAGTGGAACCGCTGACCGGAGCTGGACTAGGCACCGGTGGAGCGGACTGCTCTGGCTCCGGAGTGGAGCCGATGACCGATGCTGAACTGGATCCCGGTGGAGCGGACTGCTCTGACTCCGGAGTGGAGCCGCTGACCGTTGCTGGACCAGGCACCGGTGGAACAGGCCGGGCCGAACTGGGGACACGCACCACAGGTCTGGTGCAAGGAGCAGGAACGGACCGGGCCGGACTGGGGACACGCACCACAGGTCTGGTGCGAGGAGCTGGCACGGGCCGTACCGGACTGGATACGCACACCACTGATTTGGTGCGGGGAGCAGGTACGGGGCGTACCGGGCTGGCGACAGGCACCACTGGTTTGGTGCGAGGAGCTGGCACGGGCCGTACCGGACTGGATACGCGCACCACTGGTTTGGTGCGGGGGGCAGGTATGGGGCATACCGGTCTGGTGAGGCACACTGGTGACACAGTGCGTAGAACCGGAGCAGGATATACTGGACGGTGGAGGCGCACTGGAGACCAGGAGCATTGAGCCGGCACAACCCGTCCTGGCTGGATGACCACTTTCGCACGACACGTGCGGGGCGCTGGCACAGGACGCACTGGGCTGTGCATGCGCACTGGCGACACAGTGCGTATCTCCGCATACTTAGGTTCCTCTTTGAACACACGCGCCTTCTGTTGCCTGACCAGCTCCTCTCTCCTTGCCTCCACTACTTCCTTCTCCCTTTGAGCCTCCTGTAGCGCCTCCTTCTGAACGGATACCTCCTGCTCCCTCTGATCTAACAGCCCCCGTAACGTGGTGGCCTCCTCTCTCAGACTCTCGATCCGCAGGTCTTGGAGGACATCTAGAATAGCGGCCTCCTCCTCTCTAGTCAGCCCTTTCCCGGCCTCCTGCTGCCTCGTCGTCCACCCCGTGAGCCCCCCGAAAAATATTTATTGGGGCTGCTTCTCGGGCTTCCTCTTCGGCTGGCACCGTTGATGTCACCGTTGATCCTCTCCTGCCTGGGCCTCCTCCTTCGCCCAGGGTCCTTTACCTGCCAATATCTCCTCCCAAGTCCAAAATGACTTCCCCACCTGTGTCACGGGTCTCTGCTGCTCCTGGGCACGCTGCTTGGTCTGTTTTTGGTGGGATCTTCTGTCACGAACGTTGAGAGACGGGTCAGACCAAGGTGCAGCGTGAAAAGCATACATGTTTATTAAACTCAATAAACATAAACAAAACAAGAAACAACGTAACGTGAAGTCCTCAGGCTATAAACATACAAGCCTAACACAGAACATAAACAAGATCCCACAACTAAGGTAGGCAAACAGGCTACTTAAGTATGATCCCCAATCAGAGACAACGAGCGACAGCTGCCTCTGATTGGGAATCACACCCGGCCAAACCTAGAAATACAATTCTAGATCCTAAACATAGAAATTCTAACATAGAGTTTCACACATTGACCAAACTACCTAGAGAATAACAGTCTCTCCAGGTCAGCGCGTGACAGGAGAGGAGAGGAGCGGAGAGGAGAGGAGAGGAGAGGAGAGGAGAGGAGAGGAGAGGAGAGGAGAGGAGAGGAGAGGAGAGGAGAGGAGAGGAGAGGAGAGGAGAGGAGAGGAGAGGAGAGGAGGGTTATGAGGCTGAAACTTATTTTAGCACATTTAAAGACATCATAAAAAGAGTAGGTTATATTTCATTATGCATTATGTTGCTAAATACTGCTGTTCCTTTTCTTGACACTCTCCCTCGCTCTCTCTCTCTCCTCTCTGTCTCTCTTTCTTTCTCTTCCCACCCTCACTCTGCCCCACCCTTGTCTTTTCTCTCTCCCTGTGTGTTGGGTATGCATGGCGATGTGCCACCCTGCCCTGTGGGCCACTTGTCTGAATAGGCAGAAGAGGGCTTTATACCGGAGACATCTGGCACGGTCAAGCAGCCTATGGAGGACAATGCTGTTTAGACAACCTATACACACACACAAACACACACATGCACACACGCATGCAGGCATGCACACATGCAGACACACACACACATAAACAAACACACACACAGCCTCCAGCCTTACAGACAGTAAACAGTGAGAGCAGCACCAGTATGACCCAGTGAAAGGAATAAATGAAGGGTTCTGGTTAATCCTCCGGTGAGACCCTGACCCTCACACTGATTTCACAGCATTACGCCGGTCTACTGTTTACCCAGGGCCTCATGCCCGCCCAGAGGTATACCCGCCTCACCATGCCAAAGGTTTGGATTTTCCCAGGATGCCGTTTGGAGGGTGACTAACCAGGAAGGAATCTGTCCCTTTTCACCGGCCAATGAAAGGAGAGCTGTGAAATTGTCACTAAAATGTAGCGGTGAGCAAACAGAGAGAGAGGGAGACCCCACCGACTGGAGTAAACCACCTCACAGGACTCTTTTGTTATTTCTACTCTCTCTCTCTCTCTCTCTCTCTCTCTCTCTCTCTCTCTCTCTCTCTCTGTCTGTCTGTCTGTCTGTCTGTCTGTCTGTCTGTCTGTCTGTCTCTCTCTCTCTCTCTCTCTCTCTCTCTCTCTCTCTCTCTCTCTCTCTCTCTCTCTCTCTCTCTCTCTCTCTCTCTCTCTCTCTCTCTCTCTCTCTCTCTCTCTCTCTCTCTCTCTCTCTCTCTCTCTCTCTCTCTCTCTCTCTCTCTCTCTCTCTCTCTCTCCATCCCCCCCTTTAGCCATCCCCACTGCAATTCTCAGTCATATCTCTGTATGATAATATATATTTGTCCTGTCCTGTCAGCTTCTCTGTGTGTGAGAGAGAGAGAAAAAAAGTGAAAGAAAGAACGAGAAAGAGTTAAAGGAAAGAAACGTTGGAGAATCATCTGGAATTATCCAACTTTATATCACAACAATTGAGGAGAGTCTGTCTTTGTTGTTTTCCCAGTGTCCAAGTTGAATCATGGTCGTCTCACCGTGCTTTGACCTGACTGACCACACACATAAATATCCCTCCACGCTTTGTCCTACCCTCTGGTTGCTATGAGACAGCATTAAAGCCCAGAGCATGCTGTGAATGGGGTGGGGTCTCTGTGTATGTGTGTGTGTGTATGTTAGCAAACGATCATCCGTTCAACAGGCCTCTATACAATCTCACACACTGGAATGCACAATCTGTAAAGCCCCAACAGTAGTGCTGAGCGATTAAGCGTAATTTAGTTTTTTTGTTTTACAACTAATTGACCGATGCTGTGATCTCCATGTGTAGTTTCTCTAGAGATAAATCAGATCACGCCTGAACTGTGCGATGCAGTAGGGAGTTGTATTTTCCAACAGGCCAATATTCTACATAGTTTAGCGGAGCAGACACGGAGACTGAGAGAAGAGAAAAGAAGCGATCAGGAGTGATAGCAGTTGCTTCCCAGAGGGATAGAAAGCAGTTGCTTCGCGAGCCTGAAAATACATCATCTAAGTGATTGAATAGGTGGTATTCAGCAGTCATAAAAGTATGCCTTATTTACTTTGAAGAATTACTAAAATAGTGATTTTGCCAGACAGCATAGGCAGCAGCTCTACAGAGATAAGATGATGACTTGGAATGAAATAATAAAGTCATCAAATAAAACAAATATTTTATTAAAGTAAAGTAATGTGAATAACTGATGGTTAATAATTGATGAGTAATGGGCAGTAATGGGCAGTCACTACCATCATGGGACTTTTATTAACTGGTTTATTTTGTGTTGTTACAGCATTCAACACCATATAATGCATAGTGCATTTACTGTTTAAAAGAAATATGGAAACCGAAATCGAAAACCGTGATTATTGTTTTTATAATCGAACCGAAACCGAACTGACCTCAAAAAGCACTAATCGCTCAGCACCACCTAACAGTCAACATGAGTTGGTGATGTTGATGGTAACATGTATTTCATCAGATATCGATTGAGCATTCCAAGGTCCCTCTGACTTTGTGATGTATGTATGTGTGTGTGTGTGTGTATGTGTGTGTCCTGACATGTTGTGTGGTCTGTGGACAGAGCATCAGTTCAGTCTGACAAACAGGGGCGGTGTGTTCAATAGGGCGATATGGGCGACGCACTGCCAAACGGGAAAAGGAAGGGATTTTTTTTCTAATCAATTATATCACGGCAACAGTAGTTATCAGTGTTGTAATCTAGACGTGTCTGGTCTGATCTGCCACTAAATGTCCAATCAGGCTAAAGTCGTGCTTCAAATGGCCACCCCCCCTTTTTGGGCGATTTCAGTCAGGTTGAAAATCGCCCAGAAGTCTGTCATAGACTCCCATGTAAAATCTATTTTTTTCAAATTTCAGAGCTTTCAATACAATCTCTATGGGTGTCTGAGGGCTTGCACTTACGCTGTCATCATCGTAACGTAACCATGAACGTAACTAAGAAAAGACCGGGTAGCAGCCTCAATCAATTCACTACTACTGTAAAAATGGCTAGCCTTCAGTGCAACTCGATTGTGTCTTTGAAAGAAGTTCCTTTTTGTCGGCGAACAAATCAAGATAAATTGGCAACGAAACAATTAGGACCTCCCAGACCAAATTTAATAATTCAACAGGTTTCTACTAAAGGCGGAAAGTCCTACACCCGAGGATTTTCCAAAAATTGGTACTAACGAAAAAAGAACATTGCCACTCAACTGGATGAGGGATACAGGCTAGCTGTCCGCCGCCACAACGATGAGGTTAGTGTTGATAATCACAAGTTTACTGGAGAACTGAGACCAAGTAGAGACTTTGGACAGGGTGGATATGGTATAATAAAGGCAGTTTATTCAGAGGTAAAGATATCTGGAATCGCGTGCACGGACCCGTTCGTCAAACTCTTAGGGAGCTATACATTAAGCCCCATTACTTACCATATCAGATAAGAGAAATTGCTGCAGCTACATATATTTTACATCCTGGCCCTACATAGTTCACTATTTGCATCACTTACCAAAATATTACATGTGGTCATATATGCTTGGAAAGTGGAGATGCCATAGAACGTCAAAAAAGTAAACATTGCTGGAGACACATTGCCGTTTTGGAGAAGACATCGCGTTTGCTAGCGAAGAGATTTGTTGTGGCAAATGAACTTGGGCTGGGAATTGCCAGGAACCTCACGATAAGATATATGCATTGCGAGTCTCATGATTCTATACGTATTGCGATTCGATACTGTGATTTTATTGCGCACCATATGTCTGTTGCAGAGGGATCAGAAAGCCATGAGAACGAGTTTTGATCAGTCATGGAAATAAAAGTGCTGAAAACAAATTGGCTCCCAATGTGAAAAGATTGAGAACAAGCTATGAAGGAACAATAATGGTGTTTTGGTGCAGGTACAGCCAACTAGCGCTAAAATATTGCGATATTGTCAATACAGTATATCGTAAAGTATCACTATGTAACTCGATTTCTTTCACCCCAATCCCTCAAATTAACGGTAAATAACTGAATTGTTTGCCCCACATTTAGCTAAGATGATTAGCTAGCCAGCTAAAATGTTTTATTTAGATAGCAGTCGCATCTACAATAGTTTACTGTCAATAACATGTCTCCAAAAATGACGTGGTGTCTCCAATTGTGTTGACATTTGACAATTGCGATGCGCATCCATGAGTATCCACTTTCTGTAGCTCAGCTGGTAGAGCACGGCGCTTGTAACGCCAAGGTAGTGGGTTCGATCCCGGGACCACCCATACACAAAAATGTATGCACGCATGACTGTAAGTCGCTTTGGATAAAAGCGTCTGCTAAATGGCATATTATTATTATTATTATTATTATTATTATCTGAAGAGAGCCCGAAACATTGTGTGCAGACATTTTATGCAATAAATGAAGTAGGTTGAATCTAGTAGTTCTGATCTTCTGATTGGTCCTGATGAGTTGGGCGAGGTCCCCTCCAGGCTACTGTCACTGTTGCATTGGCTCTGAGTCGGGTTCTCTGTCTTCAAATGTTCAGCCTAAGAGAGGGGATTTTTGTGTGTGTGTGTGTGTGTGTGTGTGTTTAACAGTGATGATGTGTGTGTGTGTGTGTGTGTGTGTGTGTGTGTGTGTGTGTGTGTGTGTGTTTAACAGTGATGATGTGTGTGTGTGTGTGTTTGTGTGTGTGTGTGTGTGTGTCCTCAGAGCAAGAACTCGTGAGTTGGAAGAACTGAGAGGCCTATGGCGTGGGTGTTGTCCTTGGCTGACAAGATAGGACCCTTTTGTCCATTGTTATTGGATAGGAACAGAACTTATAACCAGCTCCTGACCTAAATAGATCTTAGCACAACATTTTACTCAACATATCATATTCCATATTCACTATAACAAATATATTTACTACGACATTAGCAAGAACCGCCACATCCTCAGCCGGCTAATCCAGTGTGTGAAGTTTTGCGGAGTGTTTGAGTTAGCTTTGCGAGGCAAAGATGAAACTGAGGGCTCCACCAACCCTGGTAAGCCAACACTTTTGAGATCAGTCAATAAATGCTTCTGGTATTGACTTATATGCTGCCCCTGTCTTCATGTTGTTGCTGGACATATCTTTTTTTAAATGTGTGTAGGTCACCTAAATCATCAGAAAAATTGCCCCCCCTGAGAATTTTTTCAGGAGCCGCCACTGCTGACAAAACACAGCTACCACGCTTATACACACGCACGAGCGTAGGGGTGGACGCGCGCAAGCAAGCACACACACACACAGTATTAGATACAAAATGGCTCAATAAAACAACTTTACCAGAATTCCCCCTTTTAGTAAACCCCCTTATCCAAACTCCCTACATTAGACATTATATTTCCATTTGCTTTAAACATAAACTCTGTATCACACAGAGAGCACTATAATCAATATATGAGCCTACAATAGAGTATGTCAGCTGAGGTTGGCTATTATAAAGCAGCTATTCTCCATTCTCCATCACAGAGAATACTAAATCACATCTAGCCTCGTCATTCAGAGGCATGCCTTCATCCTAATCACACTTCCTTCATCCTAAAGGAATAGGGGGGGAAGCAGACATGAGTCAGGAATTAGAGCTATGTTTTAGAGCCAAATCATATTTTGGTTCATTTCCCCTAACTTACTTTACAGCTAACAGCCTGACTGACCTGTCCTCACAGCTAGAGAGAGGTCTCTGTGGAGAGGGAGGGGAGAGGAGAGGAGAGGAGAGGAGAGGAGAGGAGAGGAGAGGAGAGGAGAGGAGAGGAGAGAGGAGGAGGGAGGGGGAGAGGAGAGGAGACGAGAGGAAGAGGGAGGGGAGAGGAGAGGAGAGGAAGAGGGAGGGGAGAGGAGAGGAAGAGGGAGGGGGAGGAGAGGAGAGGAAGAGGGAGAGGAGAGGAGAGGAGAGGAGAGGAGAGGAGAGGAGAGGAGAGGAGAGGAGAGGAGAGGAGAGGAGAGAGGAGGAGGGAGGGGGAGAGGAGAGGAGAGGAGAGGAAGAGGGAGGGGGAGAGGAGAGGAGAGGAGAGGAAGAGGGAGGGGGAGAGGAGGGAGAGGAAGAGGGAGGGGGAGGAGAGGAGAGGAGAGGAAGAGGGAGAGGAGAGGAGAGGAGAGGAGAGGGAGAGGAGAGGAGAGGAGAGGAGAGGAGAGGAGAGGAGAGGAAGAGGAGAGGAGAGGAGAGGAGAGGAGAGGAGAGGAAGAGGGAGGGGAGAGGAGAGGAGAGGAGAGGAGAGGAGAGGAGAGGAGAGGAGAGGAGAGGAGAGGAAGAGGGAGGGGAGAGGAGAGAAGAGGAGAGGAGAGGAGAGGAGAGGAAGAGGGAGGGGGGAGAGGAGAGGAGAGGAAGGGGGGAGGGAGGAGAGGAAGGGGGAGGAGAGGAACAGCTAAATCTAATCCAACCAACAACATCACATATACCTCTGCAATTACATCTGTGTTGGTCTCCTAGAACTAGTCGGCAGTCAGACGTCTGTCTCCTTAGCAATAAGTTTCATTACACCTGTCTGTGTTTGCATCGGCAAACATGACACATCACCGTCGTGAATGAGGGCTTTAATTAAAATCCCTGTTTCAGAAGCTGTATTAATTTGCCAAATGAAATCCTGTGATTCAGGTTGAGGAGACATTGTATCACTATTAACACCATCTGAGTACGTTCTCCCTGTCTTAAAGCAAACACACCCAAACACAGCCTTACAGAAAAACATTGAACTGCCCTCAGGGACACAGAGAGAAGGTGCTGATGTGACCAGCTGGGTTTGAACCTTGTCATCTGCATTCCACAGGACTGTGTTAGCCTGCTGAACTAAAGTCAAGTCTTCAGGTCTCAGTTATCCAACACACATGTGAACATTGACGATGACTCTAAACTGACTGGTCCAGATGAACTGAATCTGATCGCTGCTCTACTTTTTCCATTGAAACTTCTCTTCAGACGGAGGCCACTTAGAACTCCTTTAATCCATATTCATAGCACTAGTGATGGGGGTGGTTTTCCCCTCCTCCTCCCCCTCCTCCTCTTATCTGAAGGGGCTGGAACAACATTTCTAAAAGGCTGCATTAAGAGGCTTAGAGCTGCAGCGCTTTAGCAGCCAAAAGGTCACTACTGCAAATTGGGTTCATTAATCTTCAAGTGTACGGCAGCCCCGATGGGACACTCTTCATATAACAGACACAGATTAAAATGGTTGACGTGCTGCTTTAGATTAGTCTGGAGAGACGGAGAGCGAGAAACTCAGGGAATGATAAAGAGTTGGAAGGAGGCTTGGGTCCTCTCAACACTGACGGACAGCCTCTTTTCATATCAGAGAGAGGGTTGAGAGACTTTAAAAGGGGGATGTAGAGGGGTGAGGAAAGGGAGAGAAGGGGGATATATGATCTATGACTTCATGGGCCTCTCTCTCTCTCTCTCTCTCTCTCTCTCTCTCTCTCTCTCTCTCTCTCTCTCTCTCTCTCTCTCTCTCTCTCTCTCTCTCTCTCTCTCTCTCTCTCTCTCGCTCTCGCTCTCTCTGATTGTGTGTGTGTGTATGCCAGCTGTCCTGTAGCGTTGACATACCTGGTTACACCTGGCCATCAGAACATGAAATTAACAGCTACCTGCTGTTATTCAGTAGAAGTAAGGAAAGACATCTAATGATAACTAATTATGTTACATCATTATGGTGTGCATGCGTGTGTGTACGTGCGTGCATGCCTGCTGTGGGTTCAGTAAAGGTAAGGGGATCTAATGATGTCTAATGTTAGCAGAATGAAATGTTATAGGGCTCCAGATCTTACCGTAGGCTCTATGACATCATCCTGTGAGTTCTACTACGGTCCAGTCTGAGGGAGTTAATGACAACGGTCACTAGTGGTTCCATTTGACCCAAGACTTTATGGTGTCATGGACATGGAATTAGATACTTTTAAATGCAATTATGCAATGACAAACACATGGAAATAGACACCAACTATATTTATTGTGCCATATTTATGTTCCAAATAGATTGTTATTCACTTGCAGAGCATGGTCCCTGGCTTGTCACCAATTCCTGTAGGCCTATGTGAAAGACACTAAACATTCACTGCAATAATCTAACATGCACAGTCCTTTCTAAAATCTAGATCTGGAGTTCCTAATAGACGTAATTAAATAATCATTTGTCAGTGTTGTTGTGGACCAGATGGTGGAGTGTGTTTCTGTCTGTGTTCCGCTACCATGATGACGCTCATTAATGATAGACGGCTTAAAGACGCATCATACTTCATCCTTCTTTAATTCTCTCTCTTTCTCTCTCTTTCCCTTACGCCATTCTCTCTCTCCCTCTTTTCTCTCTCCCTTTCTCCGTCTTCTCTCATCTCACATTTCTCTCCTCTTTCTTTCTTTCTTTCTTTCTTTCTTTCTTTCTTTCTTTCTTTCTTTCTTTCTTTCTTTCTTTCTTTCTTTCTTTCTTTCTTTCTTTCTTTCTTTCTCCTCACACACTGACGCCACACACACACACACACACACATGCCACACGCACACAGACACGCACACACGTTCCTCTCTCCCTTTCGTCTCCTGTGTGGCGTGTGTGTATGTGTGTAGGTGTGTGTGTGTGTGTATGTGTGTGTGTGTGTGTGTGTGTGATGAGGGTGGTCATTAAAGCAGGTAATTGTCTCACTGTAGCTGTTATTGGATCTGGAGGCAGGAGGGAGAGACAGGCAGAGTAACTGATGTAAAGCTGCTGAGCGGTGAAATAGGGAACAGGGCCGAACACACACACACACACACACACACACACACACACACACACACAGAGGGAAGATGATGGTATCAGTATCAAAGGAGAGGGAAGCATTGTGCTGTGTGACCCTCATCTATGGCAGCGGTCCCACCTGTTATCCTATCTCCCTCTGGGGCCTCTCAGACAGACCGCCACATACAGGTAGATACATTCACACACACACACACACACACACACACACACACACACACACACTCGCGCACAAACACACGGGCGCCTGTGCATATGCACCCCCATCCCTCACACACACTTTCAACCATCAGTAAATGGAGGAAAGGAGACCAGGACAGAGGATGAGGCTACTTCAGACTGTTAAGATGCAACATCCTGTCTCCTTCTCCAAACCAGTGGGAAACCCTGGGCATAATCTCATTTGGATCCCACCCAGCCCTCTTTCTCATCCATCCATATCTCTCTCTCTTCTCTCCCTCTCCACTCCCTTCCGCCTGCCAGTTCTACCATTAGGATGGTGTCATATGACGTTAGCTACACCCCCCCTTTACTCCATCATTCAAATGGTTTATTTCAGTCCTTTAGCAGACATTCTTTTTTCGACAACCACTTACAGTAAGTGCATTCAAGTAAAGAAGTTGAACTAAGTAACTCAAGCTTAATAAGTAAAAACCTACTTTATTCTTGAAGAAGATGACAAAATTATATAGTATAAAATAGGTGCATTGAACCATCAGTCATGTGTTAGTCAGGAGGCCTGAGAGACTGAGCAGAGGGTCATTCCCTCTCTCTAGAACACACATTTCTATAATGACCCACTCTATAACACACATTTCTATAATGACCCACTCTAGAATACAGATTTCTATAAAGACCTAACAAACATTTCTAGAATGACTCAAGGAAAATGAAGGCCAATGAAACCAGAGCTGACTGAGAGAGAACGAGGCAGAGACAAACAAAAACAAACAAATCAGCAGAAGATGTTTGGTTACGTTGCCGGGTTACGTTGGTTTTGCATGACGGCATATTTGCATAACGGTTTTGCATGCTGCCGAATCTGAGGTTTTATGACGATGATTAGGATTGTTTTAGGGATGGTGAATCCTACATATGGGATGGCGCTCCTAGTAGAGTTTGGACTGGGTGTCACGATCGTTATATGGAGTAGACCAATGCGCAGCGTTAGTTGCAAACATATTTTATTTATATAAAGAAAGCACGAACAAAATAACAAAACGAAAACGTGACGTCCTCGGTCTAACACAACCGACACGGAAACAAACCAAACGGAACAAGATCCCACAAACACAAAGGGAAAACAGACAGTTTAAATATGGCTCCCAATCAGAGACAACCCGCAACAGCTGACACTCGTTGCCTCTGATTGGGAGCCACTCTGGCCAACATAGAAATACAACACTAGAACTACCACACAGAAAATAAACACATAGAAACTACACACCCTGGCTCAACATATAGAGTCCCCAGAACCAGGGTGTGACACTGGGGTTATTTTGTCAGCAGGGTGCTACGTAGTAATGAGGCTCAGAGTCCATCACCACCCTATCACTGGGAACAGTCATCGTAGTAAACACACACAAACATCACAGCAGTACGTGACCTGTGGGAGTTGGTTCTGCTTGTATAACGGTTTTAATTTAGTGGACCTGAGAAAGGTGTCACAGTCTACCTTTCAGTCTAGTGGTCCTCCCAGGAGCATAGAACAGGATGTTATTAGTTCAGTCTATAGCTGGGGTAATAGTCTGCACTGAGACATATACTATAACACACTCTATTAGTCTGCTCTAAAATAGAACATACACACTCTAACACACACTGTAGACTTGTGAGACTGAAACCCTTAGTTCAGAGGTAGAGACATACTGCATCCAGTAGTGAGTTAAATGTATCAGAATACAAGTAGCAGAAAGACATCTAGTCCTGCTAGAAATAAAAACCCTGCCTCATTCTACTCATTCAACTGTAGAACCAAAGCCCAGGTTTCTCTCTCATACACACACACACACACTCAACCGAAGCCCAGTTCTCTACAGGCCTGGTCTTCTCTCCACAGTCAGAACAGAGGATGTATTAAAGCCCTGTGGCACACTTCTGTCAGTATTGACTCTGCTGCTGCTGGAAAATAAAAGTTATTTCCTAGTTTTCCAGACCAAAGGGGAGTTTAATTACTGTGTTTGTGTGTGTGTGTATGTGTGTGTGTGTGTGTGTGTGTGTGTGTGTGTGTGTGTGTGTGTGTGTGTGTGTGTGTGTGTGTGTGCGTGTGTGTGTGTGTTTGCTTGTCTACGTGCAAGCGTGCGTGCATGTGTGCGTGTGTGCGTGTGAGCGTGTGTGCGTGTGTGTGTGTGTGTGTGTGTGTGTGTGTGTGTGTGTGTGTGTGTGTGTGTGTGTATGTGTGTGTGTGTGTGTGTGCAGAGGAGAGCAGCGCAGAATAAACAGTTATTTCAGTCTAAATCCTCGGGGAATTGTTTTCCTTTCACAAACCACCACATGGATTTCAGAGGACATGGCCAAAGCCAGGATTCCTTTTCTCCACATAACTAAGAGAGGGAGTGTATTTGCTGGCTGTCTTAATATATGCAAAGCCCTACATGAGAGAAAGAGAGAAGTTATCCTGCTGGGAGAGAAGTCAGTTAGTTTGATCAGAGTTGTGCTGCTGAGAACAGGCAGAGGCAGGTGTGACTGTCTATGTGGACGTGTGCCTTCCACAGATATTGGGATAGGTTAAAGGTTAAAGGGACATTTATACGCCTAATGTCTGTTTACCACCAATAACATTAAGAGGATTTCAGTCAAATGATTTCACTGACTAAAAACATTGTATTTGTTTGGGTAGGATCAATAGGTACACAAGGAAGTAGTTGCAAGCTGTGTGGGTTTTAACTTGGTGTTACATTGATAGAACATCACAGTCAAAAGAAGGGAAAGAGAGAGAAGAGAGCTGGTGAATAGAGAGAGAGAGAGCGAGAGACAGAGAGAGAGAGAGAGAGAGAGAGAGAGAGAGAGAGAGAGAGAGAGAGAGAGAGAGAGAGAGAGAGAGAGAGAGAGAGAGAGAGAGAGACAGAGAGAGACAGAGAGAGAGAGGGAGAGAGAGACAGAGAGAGACAGAGAGAGACAGAGAGAGACAGAGAGAGACAGAGAGAGAGAGAGAGAGAGAGAGAGAGAGAGAGAGAGAGAGACAGAGAGAGACAGAGAGAGAGAGAGAGAGAGAGAGAGAGAGAGAGAGAGAGAGAGAGAGAGTGTATCCTCAGAACAGATCAAACCACCTTGTTTCTGCCCAGTCACACCTTTCACATCATACAACCCATTCTGCTGTGGGATGAAAGCCAGTCAATTAGTCCCTATTAGCAGAGCTGAGAGAGCCTGAGAGACAGGCTCTGATCAAACCCACAGACAAACACACAGTGACACAAACACACATCTAATGATCTGTTACTACCTTTCATCTACTGACTGTCTGCTCTGCCCGCTCAGAGACGTAACCAGCCGCCTTTGAACCTGGGGGGCTGGGAGAGAGGGGTGTGTGTGTGTGTGTGTGTGTGTGTGTGTCCTCTCTATATTCTAGCAACTCTCAGTTTTGATCCTATCTGATCCCACAGTGTGAGTGTAAATGGAGCAGTACAATATTCATTGTAGCATATTGTCCATATCATTGACTGTGAACATGACTCAAACCAGCTGATGGTTATGCCTCTGGTATATTACTATGAGACACTGTAGCAGGACTGTTCAATGGTGGATTACCCTTGTAACACCGGTGTTCTCTCTCTCACACACACACCACATACACAAACACACACACACAGAGTTATGATTAGCCCTGTCGATCAAATCCCTGTGGTTTTCACGTGTCTGTTCCACTCTGAGTTAACCCTGCATGGTGCATCTAATAACACGCATACACACACACACACATACACACAGACACACTATTTAATAACAATGTGGTGCATGCTGTGAAAGCCATATTTTTTTGCAAAGTAGAAAATAACAGATAACTGATTGCTCTGTAACTTGTCAGTCAGGATCAGCTCATTTCCTGTGTCCAGCAAACCCCCCTGTGTGTGTGTGTGTGTGTGTGTGTGTGTTAGCGTGTGTGCGTGTGTGTTTGTGAATGTGTGTGTGTGTGCGTGTGTGCGTGTGCGTGTGCGTGTGCGTGTGTGTGGCTTCAGTGGAAACCAGAGAGCAGAGAACAGAGGGGGTCTGTTTAGGAGGTAGCAGGGGTATACTTGACCCCTCCTGTGTCCCTGCCACCACAGAATGGCCATTCTAGACAATAGGGCCTGTCTAAACCAACATGACTGGCCTTTCTGCTTCACCACACACACCTCCCCCTCCCTCTCTCCACAGAGAATCAGGACACGTCTCAAATGGCACCCTATTCCCTATGGGCCCTGGTCAAAAGTAGTGCACTATATAGGGCATTTGGGACACATCCTCAGTTTCTGTGGACTAGTCTCAAATGGCACTATATTACCCATCTGGGGCTCATTCTGCTGACACACAACAACACTGAACTGTGGAAGAATATTGTAAAACTGTAGCTAGATTTATGTTGTAACTCTTCGTTAACGATGACCGTGAGAATTAAGTGTTATTAAATTAAATGTTAACCTGAGTAAACCGTGGGAAAATGCATTGCCTACGATACTATCACTAGTTGCACTTTTCTGAACTCACTTTGGATAATGTGCCATCCCATGTTAAGGTTATTTTGCTCACTACATGTGTGTTTTGTGAGAATTCTTTTTTATCCTTGTCACGCCCTGACTCATGGGACTCTTGTATGTTGAGTCAGGGTGTGGAGTTCTATGTTGTATTTTCTATGTTCTCAGTCTAGGTGTTGTAATTATATGTTTGGCCGGGTGTGATTCCCAATCAGAGACAGCTGTCGCTCGTTGTCTCTGATTGGGAATCATACTTAGGCAGCCTGTTGGTATCATTAGTTGTGGGATCTTGTTCCGTGTGTAGGCTTGTTTTGTGTTTAGCCTGAGGACTTCACGTTACGTTGGTTTGCTGTTTTGTTCGTGTGTTTATTGTGGAAATAAACATGTTGCATTTCACGCTGCGCCTTGGTCTGACCCGTCCTTAAACGAACGTGACAATCCTACAACCCCCCAAAAAATACCTCATATTTTGTGACAACTGATGCGTCCTCTCCTTTTAGTGTCGAACTAAGCAGGTAACAGTCATTGATCAACAAGTCATTTTGCATACTGGACAGTTGCCTATATCAGTAGCCTAGTCAAACCGCGTGCTCAGTAGCCTAGTCAAACCGCGCGCTCAGTAGCCTAGTCAAACTGCGCGCTCAGTAGCCTAGTCAAACTGCGCGCTCAGTAGTCTAGTCAAACTGCGCGCTCAGTCGCCTAGTCAAACCGCTCACTGTGCGCTGCTTCATGTGCTGACAAAGGAGAAGTAGGCTGCGGGTCACCTTCAGCATTCAAATGTTTGTAAAATGGCTTGCTCAGTATTAGGCTTTATTAGTTGAATGACAACCAATGTAATTTGGTAGTTTAAAAAAAATTTGCTATTGAAAATTCTGTAGCCTGAGACAATACTCTCACCTGGCTATATAACCTACCTGCTGATCAGGGCTGACATGCTGACCACACCGCCCGCGTGCGTGAGCATTGCAAAATAAATGTACACATACATATTATTCAATCATTGCACTCACACTGCTCGCGCGTGTCAACAAGCATCTGCATAGCCAGGCACTAAAATAGAACTTGGTTATTTTTGTGAATCTTGACGCGCTGCAAGTCCCGCCTCTCCCATCTCCTCATTGACTTTTAGGAGCATATACCCACATGGGTGATTGAAAGATGAACTGAGGTCCACACTCCAGTCCAGTTGGTGGCGGTAATGCACCTTAAAGTTGGTTGCCAACCACCATATAAAGTCCAAAGAAGAAGAAGAAGCCTGACGGAGGAGAGATTACTAGAAACAAACTCGGTTTACCCTTTTATCTGTGGATTAATTGTAGTTTGGGATGAGTCGGACCGCAGAGTGAAGGAAAAGCAGCCAACGAGTGCTCAGCATATGTGGGAACTCCTTCAAGACTGTTGGAAAAGCATTCCAGGTGAAGCTGGTTGAGAGAATGCCAAGAGTGTGGAAAGCTGTCATCAAGGCAAAGGGTGGCTATTTGAAGAATCTCAAATATAAAATATAT
>NW_025535798.1:0-80586 GCF_020615455.1 Coregonus clupeaformis | reverse complement strand
TGTCATACAGTACACAGTCTATCACTGTCATACAGTACACGGTCTATCACTCTGTCATACAGTACACGGTCTATCACTGTCATACAGTACACGGTCTATCACTCTGTCATACAGTACACGGTCTATCACTCTGTCATACAGTCAGTGGCGGCTCCTGAAAAAATTCTCAGGAGGGGCAATTTTTCTGATGATTTAGGTGACCTACACACATTTTAAAAAAGATATGTCCAGCAACAACATGAAGACAGGGGCAGCATATAAGTCAATACCAGAAGCATTTATTGACTGATCTCAAAAGTGTTGGCTTACAAAATCAAAATAAGTTATCACAGTAAAAATAATCAAGGGTGTTCTTTCACATTCCTCAACACTGCATAAACAATATGCATGTCCATAAACAAATGAAATAAGAATGAAAACAGAATTTGAAAGTAATTTCTAGAAAAGGTAAACACAGCTATCTGTATGGCTTTGTAAAAATGAACAACCATATTCTGGCCAATTGTATAGATTTGTAAATATGAACAACCATATTCTGGCCAATTGTATAGATTTGTAAAAATGAACATGAACAGATTTTTATTTTTATTACTTTTTTTAAAATGAAAAAAAAAACTATTTTAAACAACATCAACTGTGAACTGATTTGGGCGTGTGTGTGTTAAAGAGACAGACAGGGAGGGACAAAGAGAGAGAGAGGCTACATTACTTGTACTGAAACTGTTCTCTTCTCTGTTTCAATACAGCAAAGCGTTCAATGACTTTCTCATTGAAATCAGGCATGCTGAGGACTAGTTCCCTCTCCATGGAAAGCATGGCCAGTGCATTCAGACGTTCCTGGCCCATTGAATTTCGCAGGAATGTCTTAACTCGTGTCAAAGTTGAGAAACATCTCTCAGCTTCAGCTGTTGTCATGGGAGTAGTTATGAGGATGTTCAACAGAGTCACAGTCTCAGAGAACGTCTCCTGGAGGTTGTAGCTCATGAGAACCTGGTACAGTGCCAGTGCACCACAGCCTCCCCTTGAATTCAGGATTCTCATAGATCAGAGATAGTTCTGTCTTGAGCTTTGCCTTGCTCAGCATGGGGTATGCATTCACAGTGGCATTCAGAGCCTCATCAGGAAATGAATGGCAGTACCTTTCAAACATGTCTGCTTGCAGTAAGGTAGCACTCACAAGGTGGCCAGAGAAAGAGAACCTTTCTTTGGTGTGATCCAGGATGGTGTTGCAGACTTCTTCAGACAGCCTCTGCTTCTCCTCTTCTCTCAAAGCTGTTCTGGGTCTTTTGGCTCCTGTTGCTTCTTGCAGCTGCTGTTGAGAGGAGTCCCTGAAGGCAAACAGACCAATGTGTTTGTTGGCTTTGTACAGTATTGTTGTCTATGTGATGCACAGGTATATGCAATGTATCCATGTATAGTACAAATACTTAAGTTCCACTTAAAATGGGCAGGGATGCATAAAGTCTTTAGTGTTTAAGTTAGCCTTTGTGTCTCACATAGCCTGGATGTTCAGCACAGTATACAGTGGTGCTCATAAGCTTATGATCCCATGCTAAAGTTGACTAAAAAGAGGAATAAAAAAGAAAAGAAAATTGGTGTCCTTAAAGGTTGGATTTTCCAACTTTTTTAATTAAGTCATTAAGATCAATTTCCAAAAGATGATTTTTTTTATTTTTTTATTCCTCTTTTTAGTCAACTTTAGCATGGGATCATAAGCTTATGAGCGCCACTGCACAGTACACATAGTATACAAAATAAGATAGATTACACCACTGGCCATATATAATGAGAATAATGTGATTTCAAACACAAATGCAGTCTCCTTTCATGCATACATTTTCAAATAAAGCTCTGCTTTGAGAAAGATCGAATGATATTGTTTAATCTTACCTTATGGCCTGCACACTGCTTGTGAAGCTGTCGAGGGCACGTTTGATAAAGACAGCATCGATGTCCTTCTTCTGTAGCTTCTGGTACAGAATGTCGACGTGGGGCATGATTTTGTGAAAAAGCCGCAGGAAAAAAAATAAAATCTTCATCATGTAGCATCCTCACGTAACCAGATGCCTCTCTCACAGTAAGCTGGTCAAATGAACCCAATGAACCCGTCCGGATGGCTTCAAAACATTCTATGAGGTCGTCTCGATTCTCGTAGACAGTGTTCACGACTCTGCTGTTGAAGTTCCACCGTGTGGATGAAGGTCTGGGCAGTCTTCGTGCAACAGTCTGGTCAAGAATGCTGGTGCGTTTGGGTGACCGGGAAAAAACGTTGTAATCCCGCTCAGATCGGAAAAGAAAATGTTCACTTTTTTGATGCGAAAGTAGCTTGATGCATGATCAAATTCAGCTGATGCGCATAGCAATGCACGTAATGGGCATTCTTGAAATGCTCACGCACCTTCTGCTGCACACCTGCCTTCTCTCCCCTCATCACACTGGCTCCATCGTAAGCTTGCGCAATGAGTTTGACTTTCTCGTCATCGGCAAAAAGACCGTTCAGTCTCTCCAAAAGTACACTGGCGATTGAGGCTGAGGTTGATTCCGAGATGGGAAGGAACTCAAAAAAGCGCTCCTGCACTTTGTGCTTGCTATCTATGTACCTCAGCACAAGCACCAACTGTGTCTGCGTAGAAACATCCGTGGTCTCGTCAGCTTGGATAGCTACGAAGTTCGCAGACTTCACCTCCTCCACAATATGTTCCCTCGTGACCGCTAGCATACACTCCAGTAGCTCGTTTTGAATGGTCTTTGATGTGCCCTTGAAAACTTTAGCATTTTTAAGATGGTCATCAAACACCTCATCTAATTGTGCCACAAAGTTGACAAGTCCAAGAAAAATACCAGGGTTGGTGGAGCCCTCAGTTTCATCTTTGCCTCGCAAAGCTAACTCAAACACTCCGCAAAACTTAACACACTGGATTAGCCGGCTGAGGATATGGCGGTTCTTGCTAACCTCATCGTTGTGGCGGCGGACAGCTAGCCTGTATCCCTCATCCAGTTGAGTGGCAATATTCACTCTTCCCAAAGATGACAATCTCAAACAGCTATCCATGTGGGTCTTTGACAGCTCATGTTTCTTTATCTTTTCTGAAAGATGGTGCATGTCGGTTACACCAGTCGCTGTCCAAGCGGTGCTGTCTGCTGTGCCGCCTTCAGGGTGGAAGAGTAAGCAGGGGTAGCAAAAAACTGCATTAGCTACATCGCAGCCTGCTAGCCAGGTTTTCCGTTCATACCAATTTTTGGAAAATCCTCGGGTGTAGGACTTCCCCCTTTAGTAGACACCTGTTGAATTATTAAATTTGGTCTGGGAGGTCCTAATTGTTTCGTTGCCAATTTATCTTCATTTGTTCGCGACAAAAAGGAACTTCTTTCAAAGACACAATCGAGTTGGACTGAAGCCTAGCCATTTTGATAGTAGTAGTGAATTGATTGAGGCTGCTACCTGGTCTTTTCTTAGTTACGTTCATTCGTGGTTACGTTATGTATGACGAAAGCGCGTAAGTGCATGCCCACAGACACCCATAGAGAATGTATTGAAAGCTTTGAAATGTGAAAAAAATAGATTTTACATGACAGGCTATGAGAGACTTCTGGGCGATTTTCAACCTGACTGAAATCGCCCAAAAAACGGGCGGGGCCATTTGAAGCACGACTTTAGCCTGATTTGACATTTAGTGGCTGGCAGATCAGACGTGAACACTGATAACTGCTGTTGCCGTGATATAATTTTTTATAAATTTATTTAAAAAAATTATACTTTTTTTTTATTTTATTTTTTTTTATAATTGATTAGAAAAAAAATCCCTTCCTTTTCCCGTTTGGCAGTGCGTCGCCCATATCGCCCTATTGAACAAGCCGTCCCTGCATACAGTACACGCTTTTATATTTTGTTGTCCTAGGCTACCTGGCTAAAATGCTTGCTCACTAGCCTAACTTCCATTCATGGCAACGTTAGCTAGTTAACATTATCCTTCTACATCTAGCTACATATTTAACTTCCATCCTCTCAGGCCGGGGCACAGCAATGTATGAATTAATGGTTGGATCAGAATCGCTGTTATAATCATTCGCCAGTATGGAGAATTAAGTAAAACCACAAGTCCGAATCCCTATCTCCATCCATGGTTCATTTAGGAAAGGACCAATGTTAACTAACTAGCTAGACACCAGAGGACAACAACACAACGAGATGCAACAATTCAAGTTGTTTCTGTCAAAATCCAAGCTGGTTTACCTTGACACCTTTTATTGGAGCACCAGAACCAATCACAGTTGAGCTCGCTCAGTTTAGCTCAACGCTGATTGGCTAATTTCTAATACTTTTTTAAATCGAAGGACAAATGTTCGCTGGCTTCCCTTGTCTTCAATGCTACGGGCAACAATGTCATACTCGTTTGGACCAGACAGCATCAGATAGATGGCCTACACATAGAGAGACAGAGGGGCGCTGTTTAGCTCGCTCGGATGCTTTCTCCTGTGAGATACATTCAGCCTCTTGCGAATTAAAGGACAATTATGAAGCAAAGAGAGACGAAAGATACATTATAGCCTGGCTTCCCTTGGCATAGAAGAAATACCTGTCAGCTATTTTAACTGTATGTAATGTCTACTTGGTAGACTCAAGACGCCAGTTCTAAGAGGTAAGAGATTACATATAAAATATACAGTTATCTTAAAGATATAAAACTAAAGGGAAAAGTGTTCCCAAATTACATCAAATGTAGGTCTACATAATTCATTTAAAATTCCCCAAATCGATTTATCAATTGCAGACTGTAGCTTTATAAAGAAACATCAGAGCTGTGTTCGAATACTCATACTAGCCGCACTAACCGTACTATTTGTGACGTAAATTGAGTATGTAGTATGCTTATTCGCAAAAGTACGAAGTATACACACAGTGGACACTATTTCCGTGCTTTTAGGGCCCATAATGCAATTCTTCAGAAAATGGGTGTGGCTTCACAACGTTTTCAGATTTTAAGAAAATGGCGGAAAATATGCAGCCGAAGTCTAACGAGAGCGGATACAAATTCATTGCTTTAACTAATTTTGACAAATGTTAAGAAAATGTTGAACAATGTAATGACTTTTCAAATAAGTTAAGCTACACGTTATGTTGGCTGACAATGTGTTGGCTACGCTATCCTTACGCACCGCAAAGCATATCATTACAGCAGTAGGTACTACCAGTATGTTAGCTAGCTACCTCGTTAGTTGGCTACTAATACACCGAACTTGCCAGTATATTAACTATATGCTAGCTAACTAACTATCTAACGCAGGGGTGTCAAACGTACGGCCCGCGGGCCGGATCAGGCCCGCAAACTGGTTTAATCCGGCCCGCGAGATGATTTTGAAAAAATAAAAATAAAAATAAAATAATAATAATTTAAGTATAAAAATGCGCTGCAATTTTTCTATAAAATAAACTGCTGTTCCAATTGCGTCCACTGGATGGCGCAATAGCAATTGTGTTAAGCAAGCAAACTGTTTATACCGGGGCAGAGCAAGTAGGTCAAGCACGTGCAGCCAATGAGCTACTTTGTTTTGCCCGCGATATTTATTACGGCTTCTACTTTTAACATGATGTGCTTTGGCACCCTCATTGCCCCAATATGTCTCTGTCAAAAAAGAGAAAAGTGGACGCAGAGTGCAGAGTGTTCCAAGAAAAATGGTCATCCTATTTATTCACGGAATTGAATGGGAAAGCTGTATGTTTGGTGTGTTCAGAGCATGTTGCAGTGCTGAAAGAATATAACCTTCGTCGCCACTATGTGAGTCTTCATGCCGACAAATATGACAACTTTCAAGGACAGCGGAGATGAGAGAAGGTGAATGAACTGTTGGCGGGTCTGAAGAAACAGCAGTCTGTGTTTACTCACAGCCGAGACATCAGTGACGCTGCAGTGAAAGCTAGCTACCTCATTGCTAATGAAATCGCAGTGGCTTCAAAACCATTTAGTGAGGGTGAATTTGTAAAAACATGCATGATGAAGGCAGCGGAGATTGTGTGCCCTGAAAAGCGGCAGGCTTTTGCAAATATCAGCCTGACAAGAAACACAGTTGCAGACAGGATTTCCGATCTTTCAGTGGATTTGGACAGCCAGTTGAAGCAAAAAGTAAAGTCATTTATTGCGTTTCTGGTTGCAATTGATGAAAGCACGGACATTACAGATGTTGCACAACTGGCCATTTTTTTCATCCGCGGAGTTGATGACACATTGACCGTCACCGAGGAGTTCGTGGAGTTGGTGCTGATGACAGATACAACGACAGCAGCTGATTTTTTTACCGCACTCGTCGGGCGCGCTGGACAGGGTCGGAGTGGACTGGTCCCGCGCTGTCAGCCTGGCTACAGATGGTGCGCCCTCAATGATCGGGGAAAAAAGCAGGCGTTGTGACAAAGTTCAGAGAGAAAGTGCAATCTGCAAATGGAGGACGTGATTTTTTGACTTTTCACTGTATTTTGCACCAGGAGGCTTTGTGTTGCAAGTCATTAAAGATGGATAACGTCATGAAGGTGGTCATCCAAACTGTTAATTTCATCCGATCCAGAAGCCTGAATCACCGTCAGTTTGACAGCCTTCTCAGAGAGAAAGACCACATCTATGGCCTGCCATACCACACTGAGGTAAGATGGTTAAGCCGAGGTGCTGTGCTGAGGCGTTTTTGATTTACGAGAAGAAATTGAACAGTTCATGGAAGAAAAGGGCAAACCAGTGTTAGAATTTCATTCCGCAGAATGGATGCCGGACCTTGCATTTATGGTGGATGTTACAGAGCACCTGAATAACTTGAACAAACAGCTGCAAGGGCGCAACAAAGTTGTCACGCAGTATTATGACAGCATACGTTCTTTCAAGTTGAAGCTGTCATTTTGGGAGACGCAACTTGCCGGTGGTGATGCAGCTCACTTCCCCTGTCTGAAAAATGTGTGCGCGACCCAACATGTGGCAGACATGAAGCGGTTCAAAGATAAAATAACTGGACTGTTACGGGAGTTTGAGCAACGCTTTCAGATTTATGTTTATATGTTTTTATGTTGATGTGCTATTGTTTTTAATTGATTTTATTTTATTTGTATATTTAACCTATTCTTGACTCTGTGGTTCTTGCACTTGTTTGGGGAACAGGATTTCATTATTTTTATCTACATTTCTGCCTGAGAAATGACACCCTGATATAGTTCTGTGATCTGTGATATACTTCTGTGAATCACTGAGGCATTGTGTGTTTGTGTGTTCTTTGTCCTCAGAACTTTCAAATAACTTGAGGTGTTTTATGATTAATAGTGATGTTGTGCTTTTGGACACTGTCCTCAGGCTCCAGCTTTATGTTTATATGTTTTTATGTTGATGTGCTATTGTTTTTAATTGATTTTATTTTATTTGTATATTTAACCTATTCTTGACTCTGTGGTTCTTGCACTTGTTTGGGGAACAGGATTTCATTATTTTTATCTACATTTCTGCCTGAGAAATGACACCCTGATATAGTTCTGTGATCTGTGAAACAGTTCTGTTAATCACTGAGGCATTGTGTGTTTGTGTGTTCTTTTTCTTTAGAATTTTCAAATAAACTTGACGTGTTTTATGATTAATAGTGATGTTGTGCTTGTACTATTTTGGACACACTGTCCTCAGGCTCCAGCTTTATGTTGTATGTTGATCATATTAAAACAAAGAAAACAATCTGAAGTTGTTGTTTTTAAGTTATATATACCATGATTTTTTCCCGGTCCGGCCCACTTGGGAATAGATTTTCCTCCATGTGGCCCCTGAGCTAAAATGAGTTTGACACCCCTGATCTAACGTTTATTGACTTGATTATTCACGTCATTCTTAGCTAAGTGGTATAGTTGTTGTGCGTTCTCAATGGACATAAATTCGCTCTGGCTATCTACTCCGATTTCAAAGCACTCTCGTCTGAGTGTGCCAGAGCGCAGAATAACTGACGAATTTACAAACGCCCAACACCGGTTTAATGTGGCCGGTGTCAGTAAACGTCGGCAAAAATGTAAATTGATAACATGAAAACAGCCTATCCAGCTCTGCTATGGTGAGTAAAATGGTCAGAGTGAGGTGGTCTCTCATTTGTGTCTGGAAGTAGCTAGCCAGTTAGCTTGTGTGCTTGACTGCTGTCATGATGGTCAGAACGCTAGGATCAACCCTACTCCTCGGCTAGTGTGTGCTCTGAACACTCAGAGAGCGAAAACGCTCAGAATTTACGAATGGACAATATGACAACGCTCTGAATTTAAGAACGCCCAGAGCGCACTCTGGCACTCCAGGTTGAATTTACGAACACAAACATGTCTAGCTAGTGATTTGTTTATGCTAACAAGCTAGCAAGTGGTTGCATAGCAAAATAATCAACTTCCGGTAGACAGGCGTAGTGTTAGTATGCACAACTGAAAGGATACCATTCGTTTACAGTATACTAAAATGAACTAATAGTATATTGTATGTAGTATATACTCATTAAGTATGTAGTATAAAGTAGGTTAGTATGGGTATTCGAACACAGCCCAGGACTTCTAGAAGTTCCATTATACAGTTGTTCAAATGAAGTAGATGAGATATTGATGAGGTGATCGATCTCCCTGTTTTGTTCAGTGTCCAGAAGCCAAGAGCAGAGTCACCTGCCCCCAGCCTGCTATCAATGAAGAGTGATCAGCCACCTGCTTTCAGCCAAGAACCATTACCAGATGACAATAAGGAAGTGGAGAGTTTAGACAGTGAGGATACATTAAAGATCACACACAACCTTCTGGACAGAAGAAGTAAGACTGTGTTTCATACAATATTACAAAGAACGGTACAAAGGCCCCTTTAAACACACACACACACACACACACACACACACACACACACACACACACACACACACACACGCACACACGAACTTATGAGTCCCAACTCTCATTGTTTTCCTACAGGTCAAACTCTTCTGACAGTCCAACAAGACATTAAGGCTAAACTGAAACACAAGTATCAACACATATCTGAAGGAATTGGACACCATGGAAACCAAAGTCTGTTAAAGGACATCTACACAGAGCTCTACATCACAGAGGGTGGAAGTGGAGGGGTCAATTATGAACATGAGGTGAGAAAAATAGAGATGGCATCCAAGAAACAAACCACACAAGAGACACCAATCAAATGCAACGACATCTTCAAGCCTTTACCTGGACAAGACAAACCTATCAGAACTGTGCTGACAAAAGGAATCGCTGGCGTTGGAAAAACAGTCTCTGTGCAGAAGGTCATCCTTGACTGGTCAGAAGGAAAAGCAAATCAGGACGTTCATTTCATGTTTCCTCTTCCTTTCCGTGATCTGAACCTGAAAAAGGACCAATACAGTCTGATGCAACATCTTTCCCACTACTTCTCAGACCTGAAAGAGATTGAAAGCATTGAAGATGGGGAAACCAAAACTGTTTTCATTTTTGATGGTCTGGATGAGTGTCGACTTCCTCTAGACTTCAAAAACAATGAGAAGTGCTGTGATGTCACGAAGCCAACCTCAGTGGACGTGCTGCTGACAAACCTCATCAAGGGGAATCTGCTTCCCTCTGCTCTCCTCTGGATAACCACACGACCTGCAGCAGCCAATCAGATCCCACCTGAGTGTGTTGACCAGGTGACAGAGGTACGAGGGTTCAATGATCCACAGAAGGAAGAGTATTTCAGGATGAAAATCACTGATCAGAATCTGGCCAATGAAATCATCAAACACATGAAGACATCAAGGAGCCTCCACATCATGTGCCACATACCAGTCTTCTGTTGGATATCAGCCACTGTCCTTGAGATGATACTGAAAGAGGCAGAGAAGGATGAAGTCCCCAAAACTCTGACCCAGATGTACACACACTTCATGCTCATCCAAATCATTGTGAAGAACAAGAAGTACAACAAAGCCACAGAGACAAACCCAAAGGAACTCTCTCAGTCAGACAAAGAGATGATCCTGAAACTGGCAAAGCTGGCTTTCCAACAGCTGCAGAAGGGCAACCTGATCTTCTATGAGGAGGACCTGAGAGAGTGTGGCCTTGATGTCACAGAGGCATCAGAGTACTCAGCATTGTGTACAGAGATCTTTAAAGAAGAATCTGGGCTGAACCAAGAGAAGGTCTACAGCTTTGTGCATTTGAGCATTCAGGAGTTTCTAGCAGCAGTGCATGCTTTAGAATCATGTCTGGACAAGAAGGAAAATGTTTTTTCCACCACTAGTGAGGATGAAGAGGAGGAGTCAATCCAGTTGTCTGACTTACACAGAAGAGCAGTGGACCAGGCCTTGAAGAGTGAGAATGGACACCTGGACCTGTTCCTCCGCTTCCTTCTGGGTCTCTCACTGGAGTCCAATCAGAATATGTTACGAGGCCTTCTGACACAGACAGGAAGTACAACACAGAGCAATGAGGAAACAGTTGAGAGAACAGTCAGGTACCTTTCAGACAACATCAAATGGGAATCCTCACCAGAAAGGATCATCAACTTGTTCCACTGTCTGAATGAACTTGGTGCCAACTCTCTAGTTGAAGACATGCAGACCTCCCTGCGATCAGGAACTCTTTCAGAAACCGAGCTAGAACCTCAACAATGTTCAGCCCTGGCCTACCTGTTACTGATGTCAGAGGAGGTGCTGGAGGAGTTTGACCTGAAGACATACAACACATCAGAGAAAGGTTATCAGAGGTTAATGCCGGTTGTGAAAACCTGCAAGAGAGCACTGTAAGTTCTGCTATTGAGTTGATGTTTACATTATTCTGGAGGATTTGTATATCTAACATATTATCTCCTCTCTTAGACTGGATGGCTGTAAACTCACATATAAATCCTGTGAGACTCTGGCCTCAGTTCAGCAGACACCAAACTGCCCCCTGAGAGAACTGGACCTCAGCTACAATGACCTGGGAGACAGAGGAGTGGAGCTGCTCTGTGTTGGACTAACCAATCCTCTCTGCAACATACAGACACTTGTGTGAGTTAACTATCTTCAGTATCCACTGTTTCTTTATTGTTTATATATTCGTAGTTGTTAGGAATCTTAACATTATTTTAACATATACATAAAATGTGATAAATATTTAATGACTCGCTAGGTGTGGCTGGCAGGATGGAACAAAAACAGTCCAACACACAGGAGCTTAAACCTGCTAGGCTGACATATTTATTCAAAATAAAAGATTAACAAAGATTGTCAAACTATAACTGAAAACAAAACACTCTAATTAACTGAACCGAGAGTATGACTTAGCTGTAATGAAAAACTAGCTGGGCTGCTACACAGATTCACTTGTAGTCCGGTTAGTTTTCCTGTGGAGAACACAATTTCCAGGGGCGTCCAGCCCGGAGCTCTCCCCTGCTGAACTAAAGCAACACCTTAAATGTCCAAGGTGCATTGCAGCCTAAACGAGGCCAAGTGGTCTCAGGTGTGGACGTAGCCCTGCAGCCTACAATGCTGGTTGTGGGGGGCGTGGCTGACGCTCAAAACAGTGGCTTTCCCCGGGCCACATTACCGGAGCCACCACACAAAGGTTAAATATCTTGAGTGAGGTGGTATGTTTTTAACATTAGTTATACCACAGCATTGTTGAATACTCATTTCTGATTGGCTAGAAGGGCATTCTAGAATGGATGGCAATTTGAAATCACAGAGATACCGTGACGAGATCCTGAGGCCCATTGTCGTACCATTCATCTGCCGCCATCACCTCATGTTTCAGCATGATAATGCACAGCCCCATGTTGCAAGGATCTGTACAAAATTCCTGGAAGCTGAAAATGTCCCAGTTCTTCCATGTCCTGCATACTCACCAGACATGTCACCCATTGAGCATGTTTGGGATGCTCTGGATAGACGTGTAGTACAGCGTATTCCAGTTCCTGCCAATATCCAGCAACTTCACACAGCCATTGAAGAGGAGTGGGACAACATTCCACAGGCCACAATCAACAGCCTGATGAACTCAATGCGAAAGGAGATTTGTCGTGCTGCATGAGGCAAATGGTGGTCACACCAGATACTGACTGGTTTTCTGATCCATGCCCCTACATTTTTAAAAAGTATCTGTGATCAACAGATGCATATCTGCATTCTCAGCAATGTGAAATCCATAGATTAGGGCCTAATGAGTGGATTTCAATTAGCTGATTTCCTTATGAACTGTAACTCAGTAAAATCATTGAAATTGTTGCATGTTGAGTTTATATTTTAGTTCATTGTAGTTTGCTGTTATTCTGGCTGCAGAGGTCGTGACTGGGTTAGCAACAGTGTATTGACATATCTCCTCTCTTCAGACTAGCTGGCTGTAAACTCACATATGAATCCTGTGAGACTCTGGCTTCAGCTCTGCAGACACCAAACTCCCCCCTGAGAGAACTGGACCTCAGCTACAATAAGTACAGCTGTTTCAGTCAGGTCGATACTGAGCTGAGTTACACTGCCCTCTGCTGGACTGGAGGATCCAGACTGTAAACTACACACACTGGGCAATGTACAGCTGTTTCAGTCAGGTCGGTACTGAGCTTAGTAAAACAAATACTCTGAAAATCTAATATTTCATGACAATGTTTGTGTCATGGAAAAATGTATGGGTGTCCTACAAGATGATTGACACCAGTACACCAACCTAGACAGCTGTTGTGTCTCTCTGTAGGCTGTCTGGCTGTCTGGTCACAGAGGAGGGCTGTGCTGCTCTGTCTTCAGCTCTGAGGTCAAACCCCTCCCACCTGAAAGAGCTGGACCTGAGCTACAATCACCCAGGAGACTCTGCAGGGGGACTGCTTTCAGCTGCTCTGGTGGATCCCACAGATAAACTGATGAAGCTGAAGTAAGTCAGAATAGATGTCCTAATAGTGTGAGCAGCGGTTGTGTCCTATGAAGTGTAGTAGGTTCAGTAACATGAGGACATGATGATAGAATTAAGGGGAAGTTTACCCAGCAGGCTTAGCACTCCAACACAGCATACATCATCACCACATGAATACTCTCTTCTGCATCTCTGATATCCTGTTGGAATTGTACTCTGTTCTGTATGCAGTAGGTAGGATAGAATACCTGCATGTATCTAGTAATGAATTGTACTCTGTTCTGTATGCAGTAGGTAGGATAGAATACCTGTATGTATCTAGTAATGAATTGTACTCCGTTCTGTATGCAGTAGGTAGGATAGAATACCTGCATGTATCTAGTAATGAATTGTACTCTGTTCTGTATGCAGTATGTAGGATAGAATACCTGTATGTCTCTAGTAATGAATTGTACTCTGTTCTGTATGCAGTAGGTAGGATAGAATACCTGTATGTCTCTAGTAATGAACTTGGATAGTGCACCAGAACACAACAATATGGTTTAAATGTTGACTGCTTTATTAGGTCTCTGTCAGTCAATAACCTGTTTCTCCTACAGTGTGGATCATGGTGGAGAGTTCAGGCTGAAATCTGGGCTGAGGAAATGTAAGTCTCTTCAATCATAATCAACTGCATATTCAGAATTATAGTAACATAGTAACTAATCAATACTAGTTCTGTTCCTACAAAAACAACATTTTATATGAAGATGTGGTTTGATTAAACTCTCCTTTTGTCTACAGATGCCTGTCATCTCACCCTGGACCCAATACAGCAAACCCACACCTGATACTGTGTGAGGGGAACAGGAAGGTGACACGGGTGGAGGACAAGCAGCATTATGAAGACCATCCAGACAGATTTGACCATCTTTACTTAGTTCTCTGCAGAGAAGGCTTATCTGGATGTCGTTATTTCTGGGAGGTGGAGAGGGATGGTGACATGGCTGACATTGGTGTGGTGTACAGAGGACTGAAGAGGAAGGGACGGGTGGATGAAAGTTGGATTGGAGCCAACAGGAAGTACTGGTGTTTATTCTGCTCTGATAGCCTCTATTTATTTTACCATTCTGGAGTCAGCAGATGCATCCCTGGTCCTGTTTCTAAGAGAGTTGGAGTGTATCTGGACTGGCCAGCTGGTACTTTGTCCTTCTATAGTGTGTCCTCCTCTGGTACACTGACACACCTTTACACAGAACACACCACATTCACTGAACCCCTCTATCCTGGGTTTGGGTTGAGCGTTTTCTCTTCCTCAGTGACCCTGTGTCAGATAGATGATCAACACAATCAAAGGTGAGTCATAGCAATGTTTTATCATGTGTTTTCCTCTGGAATCATTCCTACAATTACATTATTGTTGATGTGTTTAAATAACCCCCTAAAATCGATTGACGCAGCGGTGTGTCAATCTAAGTAACATAATAACAAAATCCCCATCAATCATCCGTCATTTTAGGATAGATATATCTGTTTTTCAATCCAACGCATCGGCGGTGAAAGGTGGCAGAGCTAGGGTGTTTTGTCAGGGGACTCATCTGAAGTCAGTACCGTCGATATGCCAACTTCTGTTTGTAGAATCCGAACCGTTTTGGCTAGAAACTAATCTGACCCCACTGTGGACTAGGGGAGATGCTCTACGACCCCCATGAGTGTCAAGGGATACGTCTTACCGGCAACCGGTACCGTTTGGAAAAAAATTATGTAATGAAGGTAGTTTTGTGCCTAACCCAAAATAGGGGTTAAATGTATGTGTGAAATATATTTCCTAAGCTTTCTTTTATCTCCTAGATATAGGACAGACAGTGGTCATTTAGCAGATACTCTTATCCTCAGAGACTTACAGTAGTGGTCATTTAGCAGATACTCTTATCCTCAGAGACTTACAGTAGTGGTCATTTAGCAGATACTCTTATCCACAGAGTCTTACAGTAGTGGTCATTTAGCAGATACTCTTATCCTCAGAGACTTACAGTAGTGGTCATTTAGCAGATACTCTTATCTTTAGAGACTTCCAGTAGTGGTCATTTAGCAGACGCTCTTATCCTCAGAGACTTCCAGTAGTGGTCATTTAGCAGATACTCTTATCCTCAGAGACTTACAGTAGTGGTCATTTAGCAGACGCTCTTATCCTCAGAGACTTACAGTAGTGGTCATTTAGCAGATACTCTTATCCTCAGAGACTTACAGTAGTGGTCATTTAGCAGATACTCTTATCCTCAGAGACTGACAGTAGTGGTCATTTAGCAGATACTCTTATCCTCAGAGACTTACAGTAGTGGTCATTTAGCAGATACTCTTATCCACAGAGACTTACAGTAGTGGTCATTTAGCAGATACTCTTATCTTTAGAGACTTCCAGTAGTGGTCATTTAGCAGACGCTCAAATCCTCAGAGACTTACAGTAGTGGTCATTTAGCAGATACTCTTATCCTCAGAGATTTACAGTAGTGGTCATTTAGCAGATACTCTTATCTTTAGAGACTTCCAGTAATGGTCATTTAGCAGACGCTCTTATCCTCAGAGACTTCCAGTAGTGGTCATTTAGCAGACGCTCAAATCCTCAGAGACTTACAGTAGTGGTCATTTAGCAGATACTCTTATCCTCAGAGATTTACAGTAGTGGTCATTTAGCAGATACTCTTATCTCAGAGACTTCCAGTAATGGTCATTTAGCAGACGCTCTTATCCTCAGAGACTTCCAGTAGTGGTCATTTAGCAGATACTCTTATCCTCAGAGACTTACAGTAGTGGTCATTTAGCAGATACTCTTATCCTCAGAGACTTACAGTAGTGGTCATTTAGCAGACGCTCTTATCCACAGAGACTTACAGTAGTGGTCATTTAGCAGATACTCTTATCCTCAGAGACTTACAGTAGTGGTCATTTAGCAGATACTCTTATCTTTAGAGACTTCCAGTAGTGGTCATTTAGCAGACGCTCTTATCCTCAGAGACTTACAGTAGTGGTCATTTAGCAGATACTCTTATCCTCAGAGATTTACAGTAGTGGTCATTTAGCAGATACTCTTATCTTTAGAGACTTCCAGTAATGGTCATTTAGCAGACGCTCTTATCCTCAGAGACTTCCAGTAGTGGTCATTTAGCAGATACTCTTATCCTCAGAGACTTACAGTAGTGGTCATTTAGCAGATACTCTTATCCTCAGAGACTTACAGTAGTGGTCATTTAGCAGATACTCTTATCCTCAGAGACTTCCAGTAGTGGTCATTTAGCAGACACTCTTATCCTCAGAGACTTACAGTAGTGGTCATTTAGCAGATACTCTTATCTTTAGAGACTTCCAGTAGTGGTCATTTAGCAGATACTCTTATCCTCAGAGACTTACAGTAGTGGTCATTTAGCAGATACTCTTATCCTCAGAGACTTACAGTAGTGGTCATTTAGCAGACGCTCTTATCCACAGAGACTTACAGTAGTGGTCATTTAGCAGATACTCTTATCCTCAGAGACTTCCAGTAGTGGTCATTTAGCAGATACTCTTATCCTCAGAGACTTACAGTAGTGGTCATTTAGCAGATACTCTTATCCTCAGAGACTTACAGTAGTGGTCATTTAGCAGATACTCTTATCCTCAGAGACTTCCAGTAGTGGTCATTTAGCAGACACTCTTATCCTCAGAGACTTACAGTAGTGGTCATTTAGCAGACGCTCTTATCCTCAGAGACTTACAGTAGTGGTCATTTAGCAGATACTCTTATCCTCAGAGACTTACAGTAGTGGTCATTTAGCAGATACTCTTATCCTCAGAGACTTACAGTAGTGGTCATTTAGCAGATACTCTTATCCTCAGAGACTTACAGTAGTGAGTGCTTCATACATTTTTCGTACCTTTTTTTTTTCTTCTCCTACTGGTCCCCCGTGGAAATTGAACCCAAAACCCTAACATTGCAAGCACCATGCTCTACCAACTGAGCTACACAGGACCACATTCAGAAGTTGACATAGTGTTATGTCACATTTGGCAATGCACCCTACATAGGGAGCTGTTCTGTCACCCTTTATACACCTTTTGTATTGCTTATGAAGACTATATGTATGCTATATAAAGCCTTTTATCAGTTGTATTTAGTTTAATCACAGTCTATCCTTCTGCTTTACCAACAGCAGAGACCATGGTGGAGAGTGTTGTATCAAGCCTGGACCTGAGAAATGTGAGTGTTAAATTATAATTGTTTTAAAATCAAAATACGATTAAAGCGTTCATTATACTTAGGTCCCAGGCAAGGAACACAATCATGATCTATTTGGTCAAAACAAAACTTAAAGGTAGAGTCAGCAATATGATGTAGATGCACAAAGTAAACATCATAGTGGGTACATTTCTACAACAACTAAGAGTGTTGGAGCGCGATGCTAAACTCCTCTGTTTTGGTCCCGTGGCTACCACGCTGTAAGAGAGTGAAGAGAACCCGTGCACATGGGCAGATACTGTGTGAGAGAGAAGTCAGGCATCTTGCTCATCACAATATCTGCGGTGCTGCTCGTACAACATCATTTAGCTGACTCTACCTTTAAGCTCTCATCCTGGGATCTACCAGAAATCAGGCCCCCAACATCTCCAAAACATGGACCAGAACCATGTTGTTTCCTGCTTCCACAAACATTCATTAATATAACACTAATGTGTGCTAATGAGACTGTTGCTCACTTATATACATTTTTATTACAAGTCTATTTAATAATTATTAATGCATTATTACATGAGATTGTCCATTTTAAATAACAACTACTTTTGACTTCAGGGATTCCTCAGAGCTGTAAGACTTGTGACCATGTTGAGGTAAGTCATAATGTCAATTCTCACTTTTACATACCTTCAGGAGTCAGGCACAGTCTGAAAGCCAGGTTTGTACTGACCAACCATTCATACTGGGATATAGACAGCCCTGTGTTCTGCTTTAGTAATATAAACACAGTCTCAAAGCCAGGTGTGTACTGACCAACCATTCATACTGGGATATAGACAGTCCTGTGTTCTGCTTTAGTAATATAAACACAGTCTCAAAGCCAGGTGTGTACTGACCAACCATTCATACTGGGATATAGACAGTCCTGTGTTCTGCTTTAGTAATATAAACACAGTCTGAAAGCCAGGTGTGTACTGACCAACCATTCATACTGGGATATAGACAGTCCTGTGTTCTGCTTTAGTAATATAAACACAGTCTGAAAGCCAGGTGTGTACTGACCAACCATTCATACTGGGATATAGACAGTCCTGTGTTCTGCTTTAGTAATATATACACAGTCTCAAAGCCAGGTGTGTACTGACCAACCATTCATACTGGGATATAGACAGCCCTGTGTTCTGCTTGTAGGAATGCAGGATTTTAGCTTGTGTCATATTTTGTCATTAGACAGTTTAATTGGATCAATCCCCAGCATTCCATGTAACATTGAATAAATACATTAGATAAATTACTTTGGTTAATGGGCCAGTTTCCCGGACACAGATTAAGTCTAGTCTTGGACCTTAAAGGACTTTCTATTGAAGCTTCCATTGATCATGCTTTAAGTCCAGCACTAGACTCTATCTGTGTCCAGGAAACTGGCCCCATATGTATAACTGACATGCTTGTCCTTGTTCAGGACTCCACACACTGGCTTCCGATTGAACCCTTGACTTCCACTGTCCAGGGAGTGACAATGTTCAGGTAAAATAACTACTTTTAACATTTCATTCCACTTGCTAGTGTATTTCCCCTGTTACCTTTGGGAATAGGCTTCTAATCCAACCTCTCCATTTGACGATTGACCCGCTCTACCATATCTTGTTGTTGCCCTCAGGAACAGGACACCCAAAGGGCGTTATGAGTGCACAGTGTCTGGGCTCCGCTGGGTGTGTGACAGAGATGTCATTCTGAAGTATCACTTCAGTAACTGGTATCCCTACAGTCACCTTCTGAAAGACATGCAGTACGGACAAGGTGGTCCATTGCTGGACATCACTATGGAGTTAGGTGAACTGGAGGAAGTTCATCTGCCACACTTTGTCTGTTTAGGTAAAACCATTGTGCTCACACAAGCTTCGATTGGAGAGACCAACCAAAACAAGGATTTTATTAAAGTCTTGGTATAACATTTGTTAGAAGTCACTCCAAATCCAACCACTCCCTGCTCTTCTTCCCCCTCTTGTCGCCCCACCCAACAACAGCCTCCCTCCCCCCTTTCATTCAAAGGTGAGTATTTCCCAAAGTAAGTATCTCAAAATATAGCTTCCTAAGGAGGGGTGGCCCCTCTCTCTCCCCCGAGCCCCAGTAGAGAGTTTCTCTCTCAACAAACCACCGCCATCCCCCCCTCTTTTTTCCTCAGCGGCGAGAGAGGCGAGGCCGAGGAGGGGGATTCCCAGCCATACCAGAGAAGGAACCATAGCCTTCGGTTTCAACCACCTCAGGGTATAAACCTCCAGGACCCAGAGACACCTATCACAATAGACATAGTATTCAGAAAGACATTTCCATGTAACTGAGTTTCACTTCCTGAATGAATGAATGAATATTCTGTGAGTTTGAGTTTACTGTGATCTGATACTGCATATTCTTTGTGTTTTAGTTGGATGAATAATAAAATATTTGTCTTTCTGTCTCCTTTTTATTGTGTTGTTCAGGGACCAACCCTTCCCTGAGGAATGAGATGAAGATTCTTCATGTAGAGGAACATGGAGTGTCTGTTGAGGAAGTGCATGAGGTCACCAGATTCCATGCTAAGATTCTCCATCCCAAGTTCTCAGCTATCTCTGTTATACTGAGCTATATCTTTTCGTGGAACATAGATGTCCACTGTGAGCTGATGCTCTATATGACAGTGAAAAAGGAAACACTAATTCCACGCCTATACCTGTTCCCCAGTAACCCCAGCCAAATACAGGTGAGGTACCATTATTTTATAGGTGACCTTAACTAAGCAGTGGTACGGTTTATGTTGACACTCATAACATGAAGATAATAGTGTGTTGCTAGTTTTCTGAATAATGTTTGAATAAGACTATACATTGACTGGCTGTGTATTCCATGCCTCGTTTCGCAGGCTGTGGAACAACAGGAAAAGTCTCAAGGGTCTTCAAGGGTTCTCATCTCAAGACCAGAGCAGGCCTTCAAACTGAATAGTTACTTCAGACTGAACATTCCCTGTTCTACCTACATCAATCCACAGGTACAGTTTTAGTAGACTAAGAACATGAATCTGACATCTAAGTCACATTTCTATCCATTGCTCTCTGTCGCTCGATGGCTCTCAATTCAAATGGCTTTATTGGCATGGGAAACATATGTTTACATTGCAAGCAATCTCTCTCTCGTTCTCTCCATCTCTCTCCAGAAGATTCATCTCATACATAGAGACTCCACACCAAGCTTTTTCAAGGCGGTTGTGAAAATGACAGGGGTTGACATTGAGATGGAGTTATTCGGTGATGATGAGAGGATTGCATGGAAAGAAGTGGTATCACAAGGTAGGAGCATATGTCAATCATAACTTTGTACTTTTGTAACAGATGCTATTTAGAGTGATATAACCTCATTTTATTTATCTTTCAGATGAATACATCACTGCCACCCATTCAACAAGTAAGTAAACATGAGTTACAGTGCATTTGGAAAGTATTCAGACCCCTTAACTTTTTCCACATTTTGTTACGTTACAGCCTTATTATAAAATTGATAAAATCGTTTTTTCCCCTCATCAATCTGCACACAATACCCCATAATGACAAAGCAAAAACAGGTTTTAGAAATTTTTGCAAATGTGTATATATAAAATAAAATCACATTTACATAAGTATTTAGACCCTTTACTCAGTACTTTGTTGAAGCACCTTTGGCAGCGATTACAGCCTCGATTCTTCTTGGGTATGACACTACAAGCTTGGCACACCTGTATTTGGGGAGTTTCTCCCATTCTTCTCTGCAGATCCTCTCAAGCTCTGTCAGGTTGGATGGGGAGCGTCGCTGCACAGCTATTTACAGGTCTCTCTAGAGATATTAGATCGGGTTCAAGTCTGGGCTCTGGCTGGGCCACTCAAGGACAGTCAGAGACTTGTCCCGGAGCCACTTCTGCGTTGTCTTGTCTGTGTGCTTAGGGTCGTTGTCCCGTTGGAAGGTGAACCTTCGCCCCAGTCTGAGGTCCTGAGCGCTCTGGAGCAGGTTTTCATTAAGGCTCTCTCTGTACTTTGCTCCATTCATCTTTCCCTCGATCCTGACTAGTCTCCCAGTCCCTGCCGCTGAAAAACATCCCCACAGCATGATGCTGCCACCACCATGCTTCACCGTAGGGATGGTGCCAGCTTTCCTCCAGACGTGACGCTTGGCATTCAGGCCAAAGAGTTCAATCTTGGTTTCATCAGACCAGAGAATCTTGTTTCTCATGGTCTGAGAGTCTTTGGTGCCTTTTTGGCAAACTCCAAGCGGGCTGTCATGTGCCTTTTACTGAGGAGTGGCTTCCGTCTGGCCACTCTACCATAAACGCCTGATTGGTGGAGTTCTGCAGAGATGGTTGTCCTTCTGGAAGGTTCTCCCATCTCCACAGAGGAGCTCTGGAGCTCTTTCAGAGTGACCATCAGGTTCTTGGTCACCTCCCTGACCAAGGCCCTTCTCCCCGATTGCTCAGTTTGGCCGGGCGGCCAGCTCTAGGAAGAGTCTTGGTGGTTCCAAACTTCTTCCATTTAAGAATGATGGAGGCCACTGTGTTCTTGGAGACCTTCAATGCTGCAGAACTGTTTCGGTACCCTTCCCCAGATCTGTGCCTCGACACAATCCTGTCTCGGAGCTCTACGGACAATTCCCTTCGACCTCATGGCTTGGTTTTTGCTCTGACATGCACTGTCAACTGTGGGACCTTATATAGACAGGTGTGTTCCTTCCCAAACATGTCCAATCAATTGAATCTACCACAGGTGGACTCCAATCAAGTTGTACAAACATCTCAAGGATGATCAATGGAAACAGGATGCACCTGAGCTCAATTTCAAGTCTCATAGCAAAGGGTCTGAATACTTATGTCGATAAGGTATTTCTGTTTTGGAATATTTTTATTCTGTATATTTGTATTCTTCTTTTCACTCTGTCATTTAAGTCATTATTGTGGAGTCACTACAATGTTGTTGATCCATCCTCAGTTTTCTCCCATCACAGACATTGAACTCTGTAGCTGTTTTAATATCACAAATGAACTCATGGTGACATCACTAACAGTTTCCTTCCTGTCCTGCAGCTCAGTTCAGAAGGACAACTGTATCTTTGATGTGTCTGGGTGGTTTAATACATCACCCACAGCATAATTATTAACTTGACCATGCTTAAAGAGATATTCAATGTCTGATTTGTTATTGTTACCCATCTACCAATCACTGCCCTTCTTTATGAGGCTTTCTAAAAGATCCCTGGTCTTTGTAGTTGAATCTGTGCTTGAAATTCGATACTTGACTGAGGGACCTTACAGATGTTGAAGGTATGGGGGACATGTCCACTTTGACATTAGATTATTCTGATTAGATTGTTGATAAAACATTAATAAGGGCATCAATTTTCAATGACTTCTCAATAAACCTAATAGGAAAAATTATTATTTCAATTTTTTATTTTAAATTGACTGACTTTAATTGGAATTGACCACAACCCTGGAGTCGGCTCTATACAATAAATGACTATCAGAGGAATGATAACTGGAGAGACTGGAAGATGTAGAAACAGCTGCTGTTAACCCTAAAGCCATATTAATTTAATTGACCCTCCCTTCAGCATTAACAGTCCCTGACATTCCTGCTGAGGAGTTTCTGAAGAAACACTGGGCTAAACTAATTCAGCGAACCAAAAACTCAATGCCAATAGCAGATGATCTGTGGTCAAAGAACATGATTGGTGAAGAAGAGCACTCCAGAATAACAGCTGAAACAACTGAACAGGACCGAATGAGAAAACTACTGAAAGCAGTCATCCCCAAAGGACCAGAAGTGACGGGAGCTTGTCTCAAAGCTCTCGTTGAACATGAAAACCATCTTGTTAAGGACTTGAGTGAATCTAGGTAAGACAGTTTTCTTTGCTCCCTCCCTTGAATATGTGTAATGATTAAATATAGGTCAAATAAAAACACAGCTACCCAGATCAAAGAGGAAATGTTTTTCAGAATGGAAGCATGTTTTTGTGTTTCTGTCTGTAATAAATGACTGTTATCTTATTGTAGTTACATCATAGGACCATCATCACATCATTATCTCAGGTGGAACTCCTCCTTCTCCTCCATACTTTCTGATCTCTCTCTTCCCTTCTCCTCCATACTTTCTGATCTCTCTCTTCCCTTCTCCTCCATACTTTCTGATCTCTCTCTTCCCTTCTCCTCCATACTTTCTGATCTCTCTCTTCCCTTCTCCTCCATACTTTCTGATCTCTCTCTTCCCTTCTCCTCCATACTTTCTGATCTCTCTCTTCCCTTCTCCTCCATCCTCTTTCTTGTAGAACCTAATCTGCGCTGAGGCCTGTCTCCTAGTCTGTGGACTAAGACACTTCTTCACCTAATCTGAAGACGCTGAGGCCTGTCTCTCTAGTCTGTGGACTAAGACACTTCTTCACCTAATCTGAAGACGCTGAGGCCTGTCTCCTAGTCTGTGGACTAAGACACTTCTTCACCTAATCTGAAGACGCTGAGGCTTGTCTCCCAGTCTGTGGACTAAGACACTTTTTCACCTAATCTGAAGACGCTGAGGCCTGTCTCCTAGTCTGTGGACTAAGACACTTCTTCACCTAATCCGAAGACGCTGAGGCCTGTCTCCTAGTCTGTGGACTAAGACACTTCTTCACCTAATCCGAAGACGCTGAGGCCTGTCTCCTAGTCTGTGGACTAAGACACTTCTTCACCTAGGAATGTATTTTGTGTGTGTGTGTCTTTGTATATACTGTGTGTGTGTCTATCTGTGTGTCTATCTGTGTGTGTGAGTTGGTCTCTGATTACTGTGATTAGTTCAATGTAACGTCATATACTATACATTATAATCAGTCTGTTTTGGGTTTGCAGAATCATTGTATATCATTGGTTTTCCATCCTATCATGTTACCACACAGATGTGACTGTCTAGCTCAGCGGTTCCCAAACTTTCCCATTCTGGAGACCATCAAATCACCGTCCAAAGTTCTTGAGGACCACCATTCGTGAGTCGCTGTTTTCTTTTCACATCAAATATATTGCCGGTCAAATTCTATCAATAGATGTGAATGTAACAAAGCCTGTAAAGGTCTATTATTATTATAAACTAGTTGCATTGTGAAAAGGAATGTAAAATTGCTTATAATACCATTAATACTCCCAACTGTTATTATTTTTGAATAATAAAATACTACAATCTAAAAAGTAATTGAGGACCACCTGCACCACCCCCCAAGGACCACAGGTTGGGAACCACTGGTCTGGAGTCCTTCTGCCAAACCTGGTTGTTGTGTCACACTGCCCTCTCCTGGTAATACTGCAAAACATCACCTTTTTAAATTAAAGAATGTAATTTCAGTTTTACTAGATAGAATCTTAATTTATAGGCTGAATACTTGTATTAAGTGTATATAGACTTTACATGAACCTATGGGTGTTGAATCCGCCCACTGTGTTGAAACAGGAAGTCCATTTATAATGAAGTAGAGGAACGGGTCTACCTCTTATTGTAGATCAATGATGATAGTGATTTTTTTTATACTGAAATTCGTAACATTTAATTAGGAAATGTTAGCAGACTTAGAATGTTGCTTAACAATATGAAAAAAGCAATAAAGTCCATCGCCTTTATAGCACAAATAATATTATAGCATCGACATTTGTTAACAGCATTAAAAGTAATGATTACTAGATAGTTGTGAGATGTATCAATATAAATGTTAGCTTGAGAGTGTTCAGCCCCATGACCCCGATCAGTGCCAAGTGGTGGAATAAGGGAACTGCTTGTCAAGCGTAGAACGGGGAAAATATACTGTATGTTGAAAATGGGTTTTATTGTGAGAGTAATAATGACATTATTTTATTTATTTTATTGTATTGACATTGTGAATTCATGCAACATGTCTTGACAGGCTAAATATAATTGACCACATCGGTGCATTGGTAACGATAATAATCCATATAAAGTACAGTCATTTGTTAAATTAGAGGTACGTGTGAAAGTGAAACTATTGTGTAAATCCTATAAAAGAATAATGGAAATCCAATGAGAGATGGCTGATCTGCTCTGTTGGAAGATCTGGCACCGCTGCATTTCACAGAGAGCACGTTTTAGAGACAGGTGGGACTTTTTAGTAGAAAGTACAGATTGGCTCATCAGATATCGTTTCCCAAAACCAATCTTATAGGATCTTTGAGAGGATTTAAGACCTACTTTAGAAAGGCAAACCCATGCCATTCGGGTGCACGTCAAAGTGTTATCCATCCTCGGGTTTTTGGCAACGGGCACTTTTCAACCGGAGCTTGCTGATCGGCCAGCGGCATCTCACATCCCTCGAAGAGCCAATGTTTTGGATGCAATCATCAGCAAAACGTACAGTAACATACAATTTCCACCATCGCGCAACAGGTTAAAAGGGGTTTCTTTGCATCAATGGGTATTTTGGGGGGTTTGCAGAGTCATTGTATATCATTGGTTACCCATCCTATCATGTTACCACACAGATATGACCGTCTAGCGTCCTTCTGCCAAACCTGGGTGTTGTCACAGGGCCCTCTCTTGGTAACACTGCAAAACATCACTAAATCAAATCCTGAAATAAAAGAATAAAAACCCACTTTTACGAGATAAAATATGAATTTATGGGCTGAATACTTGCATTAAGTGTATGAAGACTTTACATTACATACATATATACTATAAACCTATAGGTGGTGAACCCGCCCACTGTGTTGAAATAGGAAGTACATTTATAAGGAAGTAGAGGAAAAAATGGACGCTATCGGTCGAAGAAAAATGTTTCTGAGGTTTGTAGCGTTCTTTTACAATTTGATGTAGAAAAGTGTTTTGTAAAAAGTTAGGCCATCGCAGAGAGAGGTGATTTAGGGGGTAAGACATCCGCAGAATTGTTAAGTCATTAAAATACTGATTTCAACGTTCAATGTCGATCATTTTAGGCTTACTTACATTGTCGCTGATTCATATTGATTAGCCTAGTCAATATGAATCAATGTTATATTATAGGCTACAGGGCTATGAGGTAGGGTATGGGCGATTGACTGCACATGATCGTGATTATTATATTTGCGCTCTTTCACTTCCCGGAGAAAGACGTGTTTCAGGTAAACTAGTTTCTATGAAAAAAAGTCAGTCTCGTCAATTCGGCGAAGTAAAAGTGACGTGCAGCAATGGGCATTGAAACGTTTTTTTTTCCGAGTACCAAGTTGCACTGAAGTCGAAAGTCGGAGAGTTCCCAGTTGTTTTCAACGCAGTATTAGGTTGAGAAAGATTTGTGGTGACACAGCTCAGAAAGGTGGTCAACTGTTTTGCTCACTTCAGGTGGATGGTCACTAGTTACCACAGACACAAAGTCAGAAGGCCCGCTTACGGGACCAATCATTAGGTTGCGGGCAACGCTGCATTCTCCAACTGGCATATCTCCAGTTCAAGTTTTGAGGACCAAATAACGAAATACATTCGGGAACAAGAATTGGCAACGTCACAAAAATTCAGAACATTAGGAAAATACTAAAGTCGTGGGCAAAAGGGTAAGTTGACGTTTTAATTTTTTAGATAACTAGTATTTAACTTTTGCTATTCTCATCTAACATGAGCTAGCTAGCAAGCATAAGGGTTTGCCAAACAGTGTGGCATGAGATACACTACATGACCAAAAGTATGTGGACACTTCCTTGTCGAACATCTCATTCCAAAATCATGGGCATTAATATGGAGTTGGTCCCCCCTTTGCTTCTATAACAGCATCCACTCTTCTGGGAAGGCTTTACACTAGATGTTGGAACATTGCTGCAGGGGACTTGCTTCCATTCAGCCACAAGAGCTTTAGTGAGGTCGGGCACTGATGTTGGGCGATCATGCCTGGCTCGCAGTCGCTGTTTCAATTCATCCCAAAGGTGTTCGATGGGGTTGAGGGCAGGGCTATGTGCAGGCCAGTCAAGTTCTTCCACACCGATCTCGACAAACCATTTCGGTATGGACCTCGCTTTGTGCACGGGGCACTGTCATGCTGAAACAGGAATGGGCCTTCCCCAAACTGTTGCCACAAAGCTGGAAGCACAGAATCATCTAGAATGTCATTATATGCTTTAGCGTTAAGATTTCCCTTCACTGGAACTAAGGGGCCTATCCCGAACCATGAAAAACAGTACGCCAAACCCAAATTTGTCCATCGGACTGCCAGATGGTTAAGCGTGATTCATCACTCCAGAGAACATGTTTCCACTGCTCCAGAGTCCAATGGCGGCGAGCTTTACACCACTCCAGCCGACGCTTGGCATTGCGCATGGTGATCTTAGGCTTGTGTGCAGCTGCTCGGCCATGGAAACCCATTTCATGAAGCTTGTGCTGACGTTGCTTCCAGAGGCAGTTTGGAACTCGGTAGTGAGTGTTGCAACCGAGGACAGACGATTTTTACGTGCTACTCGCTTCAGCACTCGGCGGTCCCGTTCTGTGAGCTTGTGTGGCCTACCACTTCACAATAACAGCACTCACAGTTGACTGCCGCAGCTTTAGCAGGGCAGACATTTGACGAACTGACTTGTTGGAAAGGTGGCATCCCATGACAGTGCCACGTTGACATGACAGTGCCAAGTCACTGATATCTTCAGTAAGGCCATTCTACTAAAAATGTTTGTCTATGGAGATTGCATGGCTGTGTGCTCGATTTTATACACCTGTCAGCAACGGGTGGGGCTGAAATAGCCAAATCCACTAATTTGAAGGCGTGTCCACATACTTTTGTGTGTGTGCATGTGTGTGTATGTATGTATGTATGTATGTACAGTTGAAGTCGGAAGTTTACATACACTTAGGTTGGAGTTATTAAAACTTGTTTTTCAACCACTCCACAAATGTCTTGTTAACAAACTGTAGTTTTGGCAAGTCGGTTAGGACATCTACTTTGTGCATGACACAAGTAATTTTTCCAACAATTGTTTACAGACAGATTATTTCACTTATAATTCACTGTATCACAATTCCAGTGGGTCAGAAGTTTACATACACTAAGTTGACTGTGCCTTTAAACAGCTTGGAACATTCCAGAAAATTATGTAATGGCTTTAGAAGCTTCTGATAGGCTAATTGACATAATTTTAGTCAATTGGAGGTGTACCTGTGGATGTATTTCAAGGCCTACCTTCAAACTCAGTGCCTCTGCTTGACATCATGGGAAAATCAAAAGAAATCAGCAAAGACCTCAGAAAATTGTAGTCCTCCACAAGTCTGGTTCATCCTTGGGAGCAATTTCCAAACGCCTGAAGGTACCACGTTCATCTGTACAAACAAAAGTACGCAAGTATAAACACCATGGGACCACGGAGCCGTCATACCGCTCAGGAAGGAGACGCGTTCTGTCTCTTAGAGATGAACGTACTTTGATGCGAAAAGTGCAAATCAATCCCAGAATAACAGCAAAGGACCTTGTGAAGATGCTGGAGGAAACAGGTACAAAAGTATCGATGTCCACAGTAAAACAAGTCCTATATCGACATAACCTGAAAGGCCGCTCAGCAAGGAAGAAGCCACTGCCCCAAAACCGCCATAAAAAAGCCACACTACGGTTTGCCACTGCACATGGGGACAAAGATCGTACTTTCTAGAGAAATGTCCTCTGGTCTGATGAAACAAAAATAGAACTGTTTGGCCATAATGAACATCGTCATGTTTGGAGGAAAAAGGGGGTACTTGCAAGCCGAAGAACACCATCCCAACCGTGAAGCATGGGGGTGGCAGCATCATGCTGTGGGGGTGCTTTGCTGCAGGAGGGACTGGTGCACTTCACAAAATAGATGGCATCATGAGGAAGGAAAATTATGTGGATATATTGAAGCAACATCTCAAGACATAAGTCAGGAAGTTAAAGCTTGGTCGCAAATGGGTCTTCCAAATGGACAATGACCCCAAGCATACTTCCAAAGTTGTGGCAAAATGGCTTAAGGACAACAAAGTCAAGGTATTGGAGTGGCCATCACAAAGCCCTGTCCTCAATCCTATAGAAAATGTGTGGGCAGAACTGAAAAAGCGTGTGCGAGCAAAGAGGCCTACAAACCTGACTCAGTTACACCAGCTCTGTCAGGAGGAATGGCCCAAAATTCACCCAACTTATTGTGGGAAGCTTGTGGAAGGCTACCGGAAACATTTGACCCAAGTTAAACAATTTAAAGGCAATGCTACCAAATACTAATTGAGTGTATGTAAACTTCTGACCCACTGGGAATGTGATGAAAGAAATAAAAGCTGAAATAAATCATTCTCTCTACTATTATTCTGACATTTCACATTCTTAAAATAAAGTGGTGATCCTAACTGACCTAAGACAGGGAATTTTTACTAGGATTAAATGTCAGGAATTGTGAAAAACTGAGTTTAAATGTATTTGGCTAAGGTGTATGTAAACTTCCCACTTAAACTGTATTCATGTTTAAGTTATTTTGATTATATTATTATTATTATTATCATTTATATTATACATCTTCAGTAAGGCCATTCTACTGCCAATGTTTGTCTATGGAGATTGCATGGCTGTGTGCTCGATTTTATACACCTGTCAGCAACGGGTGTGGCTGAAATAGCCAAATCCACTAATTTGAAGGGGTGTCCACATACTTTTGTGTGTGTGTGTGTGTGTGTGTGTATGTATGTATGTGTATGTATGTATGTATGTATGTATGTATGTATGTACAAAAAAGTATGTGTGTACCTTGTTGTCAGGGACGCTAGGGAAGAAGGGAGGAGGATAGCGTGTGATGGTTGTTCCACCAATGGAGGACCTTTTTGAGTAGTGTAACCTTTACTCCACCTAATTTTAACATTTTGTCAAAGAGTTCAACTTAATAAAAACATGTTTTCTCAACTCAAGATGTTAAATATGTAAAATGAATAAATTGCTATAGGTAGTGCCAAATAAAGTAACAGTGTTGAAGTTATCATCTTAAATCAGCCAAAAATCAGCCAATTTCTAAACTTGAAATTTCTGTGAAACTGTGTACGTTTTTACTTGTGAATTTTGAAAATAAAAATTACCACTTTACATTTAGAACGGTTGGTTTTATTATAGCTAATAAAATAAAATCAATGATGGATCACGGGATAAAAGAAATGCATGTCTCTCGTCTGCCCCTGCAAGTCGGTCAGCATACGCGTCATCACACTCATCTGATTGGAGGCTTTGTGGCTGTGGTAACTAGTGACGACACTTCAGGTGCGCTTGATTTAACTTAGCCGGTGCGCTGTTGCGCATCGCGAGCCACGGCCTCAATGATTGCTCTGCACACACAAACTTGCTAACTAACTAGCTAGCTAGCGCTGGTCGAACATTAGGTAAGCCAACTCTCTGAAGTTCAAAGACCTTCAAAGTTCCTTCACAGGTGGTGAAGTAATTAAATGTTGAGCTAAATAAAATAAAAATAGAGAGATTTCAGAGGTTTAAAAAAGGAACAGAAAGGAACAATAGAAACTGTTACTTTTTTGGGGGGTTTGAACCGGTTCAGAACTTAATTTTGCTGTTCTAAACAGTGGAACAGAACAAAATAAATTATGGTTCTGTTCAGAACGAAACAATTGGAAAATAATTTCAGTTCCAACCCCTGGTTGTTACATTTTAACTGACAAATGCTGTTATCAAGGTCATTTCACTTAGCAGGTGACGTCGTTGTGTGAACTCTGTGACAGTAAAAGTCTTGTCATTGTTTATGGTACTTCCAACAATGTTTAGAAATATTGACTGTTCTGTTATTTCTTATTGTAGCTGAGTGAGCTGTGACTTACATCTAAAATGAGTCTCTCTGGGGAGAGAGAGGAGGGGACCACTGCCTCTAAAATGAGTCTCTCTGGGGAGAGAGAGGAGGGGACCACTGCCTCTAAAATGAGTCTCTCTGGGGAGAGAGAGGAGGGGACCACTGCCTCTAAAATGAGTCTCTCTGGGGAGAGAGAGGAGGAGACCACTGCCTCTAAAATGAGTCTCTCTGGGGAGAGAGAGGAGGGGACCACTGCCTCTAAAATGAGTCTCTCTGGGGAGAGCGAGAAGAGAATCACTGCCTCTAAGAGGAAGTATTCTGAAACAGAGGAGGGGGCAGTGGCGGCTGGCCGATAGAGGGCGCTAGGGCGCCGCCCCTTAAATAAAATTATTTTTTTTTTTTTAATAAAAAAATAAAAATAATAATAATAATAATAAAAACATCAGTATGTCAATATTTGTGTGTTTGAAATATGGAATGCACACAGTAATATGTGTAAGATATGATAGAAAATAATATTCGCAACCTTTCCTCTGCCTGTCAAACGCCTCGTCAGCTCTGGGCGATACAGAAAGTGCCCCGAGGAGGCGGGTCTACGTAGCAGTTAAGCCAATTGCTAATTTAAGATATGAATGTATGACATAAAATGTAGCTAATCAGCGATTTTAATTCGAATCCAAGGAGGGCGATTATTTTATCGCCCCAAGCTCGCCCCTGATAAAATAAGGACCGGGCTCCAGTGGCGCCATTTTTACTAGACGACAATGGCTGAACGCAAACGTTACTCCTCCAAGACCCAACCCTAACTCGGTGAAATCTCTCCTCCAAGATCCGTTTGAGAGGAGAACTTTGTCAGAGAAAGTTCGGGTGAAAGAGCTGGGCCCAGATCAACCTGACCTCTCAATCAGACAGCAGGCTAGCGAGAAAGGGAAGCAGTATATGCGCGGCTTCTCCCGTAGCTGGTACACCAGGAAGGCTTGGCTAGCTGGGTGCACTGATGCTAATGCTTTATTTTGCTTTCCGTGCTTGCTTTTTTAAAACGACGGGGTCAGATTCAGCATGGACAGGTACCGGAGTGAGGGATATGAAGCACCTGTCAGAGAAGGTAAAGAAACATGAGAACACCAGGGCACACATGGACAACTCTGTAAAGCTAGCTGTATTAGGAAGGGTGAACATTGCTACGCAGCTGGATGACGGCCACAGGATTGCGGTGAGGAAACACAATGAGGAGGTGGATAAAAACAGGCACATTCTATCCAAAATTATCGATTGTGTGAAGTTCTGTGGGGCTTTTGAGTTGGCCTTGCGTGGGCACGAGGAGACTGACTCCTCGGACAACCCCGGCATTTTCCGGGGCTTAGTGGATTTTGTTGCCTCCCTCGACAGTGTGCTGGAGGAGCACCTGAAGACAGCTACCGTTACACAACACTGTGTACGAGTACAGGGATGACCTCCTAACGTGTTTCCAGACCATCAGAGACTCTGGGAACTTTGATGCCCCGACTGTCAGAGAGGCGGGGGGGCTTTGTGAGGATGCTCGAAGACGAGGCTTTCTGTTTTTTTCCTGGCACTGTTCCACAAGATCATGCCAAATGTGGACATGCTTTTCAGCCAGCTGCAGAAGAGGAACATCGACCCTGTCTTCATTAAAGCACTTGTCCAGAGGTTCACAGAAAGCATGCTAACAATCAGGTAAATAACTATATATACTATTGGCTGATAAAGATGCTGTTAGAAAGATGAATAGTTCACTTACAACAGTTTAAAAGCCTAAATGTGTCTGGTCATCAAAGTGAGTGATTATCATAGAGCCGTCACAATTATATTTGTTTTAGTATTTTAAAAGGAAAGAGAAGACATTTACATTACATTTTAGTCATTTAGCAGACGCTCTTATCCAGAGCGACTTACAGTTAAGAGTGCATACATTTTTTTCATACTGGCCCCCGTGGGAAACGAACCCACAACCCTGGCGTTGCAAGCGCCATGCTCTACCAACTGAGCTACACGGGACCACATTAGTTTTGGCAAGATCTGAAAAAAGAAGTTGGTGGAGTGCAACCCTCAAACATTGAAGAATTACAGCAGTTTGCTGCTGAAGAATGGGCCAAATTGCCAGCAGAAAAGGTGCAGCAAGCTCATTGATGTCTACAATAAGCATATGTTGGCAGCTATCTTGGCCAAAAGCTGTGCAACCAAGTACTAGCTCCAGGGTGCCAATAATTTAGTCCATGACATTTGTCTATATTTTCTAAATTACAATTGTAAACTTAAGTTTACAGAAATATAATTAAAGGTGTGGAGACCCATTTTTTTCCTCTCAAATTTCAACTGATTTTAGAAGAAATAGGGAATTATTTAAGAAAAGCCCAAGGGTGCCAATATATTTGGACACAACTGTATGCCTTCAGTCTAATTGGAATGTATGGCAGTAGAGTTGTTTGTATTTCTCCCTAACCAAAATGGCTGCCATTAGGATACCATTCAGGATTTTTTTCACCTGTGTTACCACGACAATCACGCCAAATGAGCATTGCATTTGTGTGCTCCTTCAGTGTGAATGCGCAAATTTGATATGGGTCACATGTAAAACTGATACATAATTGATACAGATTTACGGTATGTTGCCTATATATTACTATATACCGGTATTGATGCACAGACCAGTTTGGGTTTTTACTTTACCTTCTATAACGGTATTTCAATGTTTGGTTTGTTAAATGTGGTAATGCCACTCCGCCATGTGTAACGTCCGTTTTTCTAGTTTACTCCGCAATTTGGGTCGTCTCTCTCCCTCTCTCACCAAGTACCACCCCGTCACACAAGGAGCGCAGTTGTTGTTACTCGACCACGAGAACAAGTGTTTGTCCAAAAAGACACAATCAGACGTTGATAATAATGCAGGAAAGTACTACACAGTTTGTAATAATTATTCAGGTGTCCACCAGGTCAATTTCTAGAAGAGGCCTAGTTGTTATTGAAGATTAACTTTATTGCTAAGTGCACAGCAGAACAAAATTATGTTGCATCCCTCTCACAAATGTAATAGAAAAAGGCTTTAAAACGTAATAACATCAGTTAATTATGTACATCACAGGTTAAAAGCAGTTACTAGACATAGTTTGTGTGTATATACACACTATCTGTCTGTCTGTCTGTCTGTCTATATATATATATATATATATATATATATATATATATATATATATATATATATATATATATATATATATATATATATATATATATATATATATATATATATATATATATATATATAAAAAAGTCACTGGTTGTGTGTTGAGGGGGAATTACAGTGAGCTAAGAAGTCTGATTGCAAGTTATCAAATTAAACTTTATTTTTTGGACCCAGGGCCTCAATTCCCTCTTTGTGTGGGGACAGCGCATCTGACGAGCAGCAACAGCCCATCAAGCGACGGAGGATGCTGGGACCAGGAGAACAACAGAGGTTGGCTATAGAGGTAAGTTGTGATGTAATTGTCAGTGTTTCCCCATAGAACTTTTTTTCAGGCCTGGTAGTATGTAGCCAAAACCCTGAACAATCAGCACCTTGGTAATCATATACTTGAGTTGGACATAGGCATGTGTCAGTCAGGATCACTTGCATCAAAATAGCTTAATTGCAAATTAAAGCTGATGATGTATCTTTTACAGGTATGTGATACCATCCTGAGTCATGCCAAAGAGAGGTTCTCCTTCACCCAGCACCTCATCAGCGCAACACTATTGCACGGAGAGTTGTTCCCACAACACAGTGTGAAGTTCCCCGATACAGCGCTTGAAACAACCGTGGAGGCGTACCCCATGTTGAACAAGGCCAAGCTCAAAACCGAACTGTCCCTCATCTATGAGAACAGTGAGTTCAAGGCTTGTAGTGGTGCAGTGCCCCTGTACCAGTTCTTCATGGAGAACAACCTTCAGAGCACTTTCACAGAGACTGCCAGCCTCCTCAAGATCCTCATCACCACACCCATGACAACTGCTGAGTCAGAAAGGTGCTTCTCTACACTGAAAAGGATCAAGACCTTCCTGAGAAACAGCATGACACAGGATCGCCTGAACGCTCTGGCCATGCTCTCCATGGAGAAGAAACTTGTCAGGGACATTCCTGACTTTAATCAAAGGGTCATTGAGAGGTTTGCCACTCAGAAGGACAGACGGGCAAAATTCCTGTACAAATAAGATGACAGACACACACACACAGAGCAGCTCTGGCCGCATGTTTCTTTGTATATAGTTGACCTTAGCATAAAAAATCCAGTTATATATGGTACTCTAGAAAGTCTTAATAGTGTCTTTGCTAATATTACTGTATATATGTTGTTTTGTATCAATTAATTGTTGCAGTTCTGGAGCACATTAACAATTAGTCACATTTAGTATGATCATAAAATACTGTATGCTATTCTTCCAGTCAAAGGTTTGAGTTCATCCACTTGATATCCATTTCTATATTATACATCCTTTTTATACAGTGTAAGATTTCCTATAAACTTTATAATAATTTCATGTTATTGTCCACTTTCCACTCTGTTCTGACAGCATGCCTGTTGCGTTGCCTGTTTACTACCAATGGTAAAAAGTTCACTTTAAATGCAAATGAAAGGCTTGGGTTTGTGTAATATGTTTTTGTGTAAGAATGCCTCAACTTTTTAATATTGGCATTAAATAATTACTGAATGTTTCACTGAGCACTGCTGTCCTGCAGTTTGTGTTAAAATATATCGCGATGGTTACAGGAAAAAAAAAAGTATGGCACAGCCCCACCGAGAATATTTTTCACCAGCCGCCACTGGGAGGGGGCCACTGCCTCTAAAAAGAGTCTGCCTCAAGACACCAGTTCTAAGAGGTAAGAGATCAATTGTAAATATATACAGTTATTTTAAAGATGTACAACTAATTTAAGAGAAGTGTTTCCAAGTTACATAACAGGTAGGTAGGGCTGTGGCGGTCATGAAATGTTGTCAGCCGGTGATTGTCAAGCAAATAACTGCCGGTCTCACGGTAATTGGCCGTTAATGAACATAAACACATTTAGCATCTCCTGGCTTCCACCCATAGCCTACAAGCCACTGGTGCAGACCTTTGGAACATCTACATTTTAAAAAGTCTAATAAATCCATGTAATATAGCCTACACCATCACAATAAATCCATTATTTATTTTAGACAGGTCTAAAGAAACATGATATGAAGAAAATGTAGTCTATATCAGAAGAACAGAATTGCATACTCTGAGTTGTCCTTATGTTAGGCCCTGATCTGGCTATGCCATATGGCTGTGGGCTACACTAGTTCATTTAGCAGACAAGATTTGCTTAGAATTCCATGGCATTATTTTATAGTATGAAGAATACAATTGAACATAGCTGAATAAAATAGAACATATATTTTCTCCAAACGATTTGAGGGAGTGCGCACATGCGGCTATTCTGTGTTGAGCGGTTAACAAAGAAACAGGTACTCCTATATGCTTAATGTAGAGTTATTTATCTACTTTAGTTGTGATACAAACGTTGGGCCATATGTTTTGATTTTTAATAAATTCTAAGGCTGCATGATGTGACTCTCTAATGATGATTTGAAAAAAGTATCATGAAATGCATGAGCTCTGCTCTGTTTTTTTTGCGCAGGCTGTACACACTTCATCAGTCTCTCATTCACAATTTGACAAACACTTGATATTCCTAGAATTTCCTGGCTGCATCCCCATTGTGTGGCCGTAATGCACCCTAAACAAATCCATGCCTTTTGTGGCCAGTGGCCGTTGTGCCCTTGGCTGATTATAATAATTATAATTCCATTCTCCCGGCTGCGTGCAGAAGCACCTCTCACTCACATGGCCCTCCGTCATGTGATCCGGTCTTTCTCACAGGCTCAAGTGAAGACCGACACATCGGGGGACAGAACTGCGCATGTCCAATTCCGAGGCGCATATTGAAGATATTGGAAGAACTGTCCACAATTTATTTTCGTCAGCCAACAAGATGAGTAGGCCTAACGAACAGCAAAAGCACTAGCCTATGTCAATCTACTATCCCCATAGTACAAAAGTTGACCTGTTCTGTGCGAGAAATAAATATTCAAAAAAACGGTCTGGGATCGTTGTGGGATGCGATAGATCCCAAATTAATACAACCACTAGCATCAAAAAACCTGTTTTAAGCAATGAGCCTGACGCAACAGATGAGAACGTTTAGCTTAAAATGTTGAAAAGCTATTAGACTATTTATTCATTTCAGGGTACTAGGAGGTAACTAGCCCCCTGGGGTAACTTCTCCCCCCTTAATTCACATTAAGACCATAGGATGTCGCCAAAATATTTTTCCAACACTTTCCCTGGCTGCCACTGCTTTTGCTTAACAAAAAATTTCCTCTATGTCATCACAACTTTTGGAGATATTTCAACAAAACGATTTTGTGGTAAATTGATCACATTTTTTTAAATGGTAGAAGTTGGAGATGTATTCCAATGAAGTTAGATCTATATTTGTTTTTTAAATATACAAGTAGGTAAGCCTTAAGATTAAATAATCCACTTGTTTAGAGAGAAAAATGTAGATAATCTTTGAGTAAAGTAGTAATATGTTGGATAAGTGTGTTGGGGGCAACTCGCCCAGGGGGGCTAGTTACCCCTTTATGGTTATGAATGTGTTTCTACCTGTCATCTAGACATTGACTAGCCCAGTTAGTGCTAGTTTATGCTAACTTGCTAGCTAGCAACTTCACTAGCAGTAAATGCTAGGAGTGCTAGCTAGCAACCTTACTACCAGATCGTCTGAGGTAAAATACATTTAAAAAGAAAACGTAACTTGATTGCAATTGTAAATGTTTCCACTAGGGACTGATAGCTTTACAATTAATGTTACTTTATAACCTTTTAGCTATTTTTACATAGCATTTTATGTCATATAGCTAGATAGCTAGCTACGTTTTTAAGAGAGAGCTTTTCAATTGGCATCTATCCCCCCTGTTTTCAGTCACAGGTGGGGACTGGATTAGATGTGAGCAGTGAAGGAGGTGGGCTCATGAGTTGTGTTCCAATTTTACTGCGGATAGTTTTATTTGTGACCTATGTACAAATTAAAAATCGTGCAATAGCAGAGCATAAGCGAGTTGACACATCAATGTTACACTGACTTTAAGTTATTGTTATTAAATGTTATATTCCAATGTTATTAGTTATATTCCATTCCAATATTATATTCCAATGAATTTTTTTTTTTTTTATGAGTTAAAAACAACTATTGAAAACCTTTTGCTCCTGAATGTACTTTTAAAGACTGCTGGGATTTAAAATCTTGCATTATTCAAATCATATTTAGTTATAATTGTACATAATGGATTGTTTGGAAAAAGGAACAACAAAGAAAATTAAAGGTGAGTTAAAAAGAGGGACTTTACATCAATCTCCCCAGGGCGGATATGAATGCTGACATGTTCAACACCATTTCCCCCCCATATTTTATTTAAATAATTAAAATAAGACAACTAGACTTAGCTTTGAAGTGTAACTTACTAAAGAATTTCTAAATAAAATGGATTAAATGGATTTTAACACACTTGTGTGATAATCGTCTACCCTCAGACCCCTTGACTTTTTCCACATTTTGTTACGTTACAGCCTTATTCTAAAATTGATTAAATTAGTTTTTCCCCCCTCATCAATCTACACACAATACCCCAAAATGACAAAGCAAAAAAACAGGTTTTTAGAAATTGTAGCAAATTTATAAAAAAAATATGCAAATATTCAGACCCTTTACTCAGTACTTTGTTGAAGCACCTTTGGCATATATTACAGCCTTGAGTCTTCTTGGGTATGACACTATTTTTTTATTTATTTTATTTATTTCACCTTTATTTAACCAGGTAAGCCAGTTGAGAACAAGTTCTCATTTACAACTGCGACCTGGCCAAGATAAAGCATAGCAGTGCGATTAAAAACAACAACACAGAGTTACATATGGGGTAAAAATACATAAAGTCAAAAAAAAATACAACAGAAAATATATATATACAGTGTGTGCAAATGTAGCAAGTTATGGAGGTAAGGCAATAAATAGGCTATAGTGCAAAATAATTACAATTAGTATTAACACTGGAATGCTAGATGTGCAAGAGATTATGTGCAAATAGAGATACTGGGGTGCAAAAGAGCAAAATAAATAACAATATAGGGATGAGGTAGTTGGGTGGGCTAATTTCAGATGGGCTGTGTACAGGTGCAGTGATCGGTAAGGTGCTCTGACAACTGATGCTTAAAGTTAGTGAGGGAGATAAGAGTCTCCAGCTTCAGAGATTTTTGCAATTTGTTCCAGTCATTGGCAGCAGAGAACTGGAAGGAATGGCGGCCAAAGGAGGTGTTGGCTTTGGGAATGACCAGTGAGATATACCTACTGGAGCGCAGACTACGGGTGGGTGCTGCTATGGTGACCAATGAGCTAAGATAAGGCAGGGATTTGCCTAGCAGTGATTTATAGATGGCCTGGAGCCAGTGGGTTTGGACGACGAACATGTAGTGAGGACCAGCCAACAAGAGCGTACAGGTCACAGTGGTGGGTAGTGTATGGGGCTTTGGAGACAAAACGGATGGCACTGTGATAGACTACATCCAATTTGCTGAGTAGAGTGTTGGAGGCTATTTTGTAAATGACATCGCCGAAGTCAAGGATCGGTAGGATAGTCAGTTTTACGAGGGCATGTTTGGCAGAATGAGTGAAGGAGGCTTTGTTGCAAAATAGGAAGCCGATTCTAGATTTAACTTTGGATTGGAGATTCTTAATGTGAGTCTGGAAGGAGAGTTTACAGTCTACGTAGATGTGGATCTGAGAGTCACCTGCAGCAAGAGCGACATCATTGATATACATGGAGAAAAGAGTCGGCCCAAGAATTGAACCCTGTGGCACCCACATAGAGACTGCCATAGGTCCAGACAACAGGCCCTCCGATTTGACACACTGTACTCTATCTGAGAAGTAGTTGGTGAACCAGGCGAGGCAGTCATTTGAGAAACCAAGGCTATTTAGTCTGCCGATAAGAATGCGGTGGTTGACAGAGTCGAAAGCCTTGGCCAGGTCGATGAAGACGGCTGCACAGTACTGTCTATTATCGATCGCGGTTATAATATCGTTTAGGACCTTGAGCGTGGCTGAAGTGCACCCATGACCAGCTCGGAAACCGGATTGCATAGCGGAGAAGGTACGGTGGGATTCGAAATGGTCGGTGATCTGTTTGTTAACTTGGCTTTCAAATACTTTCGAAAGGCAGGGCAGGATGGATATAGGTCTGTAACAGTTTGGATCTAGAGTGTCACCCCCTTTGAAGAGGGGGATGACCGCGGCAGCTTTCCAATCTCTGGGGATCTCAGACGTTACGAAAGAGAGGTTGAACAGACTAGTAATAGGGGTTGTGACAATTTCGGCGGCTAGTTTTAGAAAGAAAGGGTCCAGATTGTCTAGCCCAGCTGATTTGTAGGGGTCCAGATTTTGCAGCTCTTTCAGAACATCAGCTGTCTGAATTTGTGTGAAGGAGAAGCGGGGGGCATGGGCAAGTTGCAGCGGAGGGTGCAGAGTTGGTGGCCGGGGTAGTGGTAGCCAGGTGGAAAGCATGGCCAGCCGTAGCAAAATGCATGTTGAAATTCTCGATTATTGTAGATTTATCGGTGGTGATAGTGTTTCCTAGCCTCAGTGCAGTGGGCAGCTGGGAGGAAGTGCTCTTATTCTCCATGGACTTTACAGTGTACCAAAACTTTTTGGAGTTAGTGCTACAGGATGCACATTTCTGTTTGAAAAAGTTAGCCTTTGCTTTCCTGACTGCTTGTGTATATTGGTTCCTAACTTCCCTGAAAAGTTGCATATCGCGGGGGCTATTTGATGCTAATGCAGTACGCCACAGGATGTTTTTGTGCTGGTCAAGGGCAGTCAAGTCTGAGGAGAACCAGGGGCTATATCTGTTCTTAGTTCTGTATTTTTTGAATGGGGCATGTTTATTTAAGATTGAGAGGAAATTACTTTTAAAGAACAACCAGGCATCCTCTACTGACGGAATGAGATCTATATCCATCCAGGATACCTGGGCCAGGTCAATTAGGAAGGCCTGCTCGCTAAAGTGTTTTAGGGAGCGTTTGACAGTGATGAGGGGTGGTCGTTTGACCGCGGACCCGTTACGGACGCAGGCAATAAGGCAGTGATCGCTGAGATCCTGGTTGAAGACAGCGGAGGTGTATTTAGAGGGTAAGTTAGTCAGGATGATATCTATGAGGGTACCCATGGTTACGGATTTAGGGTTGTACCTGGTAGGTTCGTTGATAATTTGCGTGAGATTGAGGGCATCTAGTTTGGATTGTAGGATGGCCGGGGTATTAAGCATATCCCAATTTAGGTCACCAAGCAGTACGAACTCTGAGGATAAATGGGGGGCGATCAATTCACATATGGTGTCCAGGGCACAGCTGGGGGGTGAGGGGGGTCTGTAGCAAGCAGCAACAGTGAGAGACTTATTTCTGCAAATACACCTGTATTTGGAGAGTTTCTCCCATTCTTCTCTGCAGATCCTCTCAATCTCTGTCAGGTTGAATGGGGAGCGTCGCTGCACAGGTATTTTCAGGTCTCTCCAGAGATGTTCTATCGGGTTCAATTCCTGGCTCTGGCTGGGCCACTCAAGGATATTCAGAGACTTGTCCCGAAGCCACTCCTGCATTGTCTTGGCTGTGTGCTTAGGGTAGTTGTCCTGTTGGAAAGTGAACCAGTCTGAGGTCCTGAGCACTCTGGAGCAGGTTTTCATCAAAGATCTCTCTGTACTTTGCTCCGTTCATCTTTCCCTCGATCCTAACTAGTCTCCCAGTCCCTGCTGCTGAAAAACTTCCCCACAGCATGATGCTCCCACCACCATGCTTCACTGTAGGGATGGTGCCAGGTTTCCTCCAGGCGTGACGCTTGGCAATCCGGCCAAAGAGTTCAATCTTGGTTTCATCAGACCAGAGAATCTTGTTTCTCATGGTCTGAGAGTCCTTTGGTGCATTTTGGCAAACGCCAAGCGGGCTGTCATGTGCCTTTTACTGAGGAGTGGCTTCCGTCCTGGCCACTCTACCATAAAAGCCTGATTGGTGGAGTGCTGCAAAGATGGTTGTCCTTCTGGAAGGTTCACCCATCTCCACAGAGGAACTCTGGAGCTCTGTCAGAGTGACCATCGGGTTCTTGGTCACCTCCCCTGACCGAGGCCCTTTTCCCCCGATTGCTCAGTTTTGGCCAGGTGGCCAGCTCTAGGAAGAGTCTTGGTGGTTCCAAACTTCTTTCATTTAAGAATGATGGAGGCCACTGTGTTCTTGGAGACCTTCAATGCTGCAGAAATGTTTTGGTACCCTTCCCCAGATCTGTGCCTCGACACAATCCTGTCTCGGAGCTCTACGGACAATTCCTTCGACCTCATGGCTTGGTCTTTGTTGTGACATGATCTGTCAACTGTGGGACCTTATATAGGCAGGTGTGTGCCTTTCCAAATCATGTCCAATCAATTTAATTTACCACAGGTGGACTCCAATCAAGTTGTAGAAACATCTCAAGGATGACCAATGGAAACAGGATGCACCTGAGCTCAATTTTTGAGTCTCTTAGCAAAGGGTCTGAATAGTTATGTAAATAAGGTATTTCTGTTTTTTATTTTTTATACATTTGCAAACATTTTCTAATAACCTGTTTTTGCTTTGTCATTATGGGGAATTGTGTAGATTGAGAAAAAATAAGAAGTATTTAATCAATTTTAGAATAATGCTGTAACATAACAAAATGTGGAAAAAGGGAAGGGGTCTGAATACTTTTCCGAATGCACTGTATACTAAATAATGTGTGAAATTCGTTTTGATTTAGAATGGACCATTATCATGCACCTGTCTCAAAGCAGCGGGGAAAAATACATGTCATCTATGCACTTAAATAAAATAGAATGGAGGACGCTTTTCACATGGTTAATTTTCATGCCAGCCAGGTAGGCTATACTCCCGTTGTAAAGAGAAGCAATGTGCTTAATATTAGGAAAAGTTGATAAATAAATATTGTAGGCCTAGCATATAGAAAGCTGATGGGATCCTCCTCTATTTAATAGAGGCCATCACTCTGTTGCAATTGCATAGCCTATAAGAAATTAGCGAAACATGAGTTCATGGGCTCTCATGAAGTGTTTGACTAGATTTTCGATAACATTTGCATTGATGTCAGAGTGATTAGAGGGACAATAGAGTGCTGAGTACCAGGCAGTTAGCAAGTTTGGTAGGCTACTAATGACCATCAGCAGCATCAGAGCTTGGAGAAGCCTAATTACCATGACTAAATGGTCACGTGGAATTCAACTACCGTCATGACTCATGACCCCCGGTGTGGCGTGTAATACGGTCACCGTAATAGCCCTGCGCATAGGCCTATATCATTAAGTCAAACGTTGAAAAAAATCTAATTGCAAACTGTAGCTTTAAAAGAAGGTAACCGCCCTCTTCCGCCCCCCTGGAAGCCTCTTCCCCAGAGCAAAGAATCTGTATCACAAGCTAGGTTGCTATCCAATTGGCAACACATTTTCATGTGAATATTCTAAAATCAGCATAAAAGGAATATATCCTCACGGTGGCGGTCGGCTTGGTCCTTCTGCCGACGAATGGCCCTCTGGAGATGGATATGGACGGCGTCCCAGACCTGTCCAGCCCTGCGGAACCACTCGTCGACAGCAGGCGCGTCGGTCTGGCTGGGTGTCCAAGGGGCCAGGGCCGGCTGGTACCCCAGGACGCACTGGAAGGGAGTGAGCCCTGTGGAGGAGTGAACGAGGGAGTTCTGGGCATATTCTGCCCAGGGAAGAAACCTTGCCCACTCACCCTGCCGGTCCTGACAGTGGCAACGAAGAAACCTCCCCAGCTCCTGGTTCATGCGCTCCACCTGCCCATTCGACTGAGGCCTATACCCGGAAGTGAGGCTGGCCGTGGCCCCGATCTTCTTCAGGAAAGCCTTCCACACTCGGGAGGGGAATTGGGGCCACGGTCCGAGACAATGTCCTCCGGAAGTCCATAATGCTGGAAGACCTGTTGGAACAGGACCTCAGCGACCTGGAGAGCAGAAGGAAGACCAGTTAGTGGCAAAAAAACGCATGATTTGGAGAAACAATCTACGACCACCATGACTGTGGTGAAGCCGTCCAGAACGTGGAAGGTCGGTGACAAAGTCTATGGACAGGTGTGACCAAGGTTGCTGAGGCACTGGAAGAGGAACTAGTTTGCCTGCCGGAGCGTTCCGAGGTGTCTTCGTTTGGGCACATACGGAACAGGAGTTGACATAGCGGGAGACATCAGAAGCCAAGGTGGGCCACCATTATTTTTGGGCTAGAGAATGCAGGGTGCGCGTAATACCAGAGTGCCCTGCCGTAAGGGGTGGTGTGCGCCCTGATCAGCAGGCGGTCACGGACACTGGTGGGTACATACACGCGACCCGGAGGGGCGTTGGCAGGCGCTGGGTCCTCCTGAGCCGCCAGGCGGATGTCTTCGTCCACATCCCAAAGCGACAGGAGCAACGATGAGAGACGAGGGCAGGATCCCCAGATCCTTCCTTTCTCCGGTATGGTGCATCCTGGAGAGTGCGTCGGCCTTCACATTCTGGGATCCTGGGCGGTAGGACAGAATGAATTGGAAGCGAGTGAGAAATTGGGCCCACCTGGGTTGACGAGAGTTCATCCGTTTTTCTGCCCGTATGTGCTCCAAATTCCGGTGGTCAGTAAGAATCCGGAATGGATGGACTGCGCCCTCCAGCCAGTGTCTCCATTCCTCCAGAGCGAGGACCACCGCCAACAGCTCCCCTGTCTCCAACTACATAGTTCCTCTCTGCGGGGCTAAGCTTTTTTAGAGAAAAAGGCACAGGGATACATTTTCTCTGGCTTACTGTGCCGCTGGGAGAGGACCGTACCCACGCCTTCCTCCGATGCGTCCACCTCCAGGATGAAAGGACGAGATGGATCTGGGTGTTTTAGGATGGGTGCTGTGGTGAACCTCTCCTTCAGCCTCTTGAAGGCAGCGTCAGCCTCAGGGTTCCAGGCCAGCTTCTGAGGCCCACCCTTCAGGAGAGAGGTGAGCGGGGTGGCTATGGAGCTGAAGGACCTGATGAAACGCCGGTAGAAATTAGCGAAGCCCAGGAAGCTCTGTAGGCCCTTGATGGTGGTGGGAACTGGCCATGACCTGACGGCGTCCGTCTTCACTCCTTCCATGAACACCCCCTGAGGACTGATCCGGTATCCCAGGAAGGAGATGGCCTGTTGGTGGAATTCACATTTCTCCCACTTCACCAACAGGCTGTGTTCCCAGAGGCGGAGTAGGACAGCTCGGGACGTCCCCTGACGTGCTCCTCGAACGTAGCCGAGTAGATCAGGATATCGTCGATGTACACCACCACCTGTCTACTCAGCATGTCCCGGAACACGTCATTGACGAAGGACAGGAACACAGAAGATGTGTTGCGAGGCCATAGGGCATGACGCAGTATTCATAGTGGCCTGAGGTAGTGCTGAATGCAGTCTTCCACTCGTCTCCTTCCCCGGATTCGGATCAGGTTGTAGGCACTCCTCAAGTCCAACTTGGTAAAGTACCGGGCCCCTCGTAGCTGCTCGATGGCCGACGGAACCAGAGGGAGGGGGTACCGGTACTTGATGGTGACTGCGTTCAGCCCCCTGTAGTCAATGCATGGTCTCAGTCTTCCATCTTTCTTGGCCACGAAGAAGAAGCTGGCGGAGGCAGGAGAGGTAGAGCGTCTGATGAACCCCTGTTTCAGGGTTTCCGCCACATACTTCTCCATGGCCTCAGTCTCTGCCATGGAAAGGGGGTAAATGCGACTCTTCAGGGGGTGTTGTCCCTCCAGCAGGTCAATGGCGCAGTCCCAGGGCCTGTGAGGAGGGAGACACGTAGCCTTTAATGAAGAGAAGACATCGGAGAGATCTGCGTACTGAGTATACGAAGAGGCAGGACGCAGATGCAGGAATTAACAAGGTCAAGGTTTACTGAACAATAAGCAAGAAAAATAAGAAAGATAGAGTACACGTACGGGAGTTGCAGCGAGGGGACAAGACTTTAAACTACCAATTGGATATCATGAAATTGGGGAGAAAAAAGGGGGTCAAAAGTAAAATCAATCATCCATAAGTTTAAGATAGATATATCTGCGTTTCAATCCACCGCATCCACGGTGGCAGAGCTAGGGTGTTTTGTCTCAGGGGACTCATCTGAAGTCAGTACCGTTGATCTGCCAACTTCTGTTTTGTAGCGTCCAAACCATTTTGGCTACAAACTCATCTGACCCCACGTTGGAAAGGGGAGATTCCCACACACACTATAGTGTCCTCCATTTTGCGACCTACGACCCCCAAGATAACCGGTACCGGTTGGAATAAAAGGAATGTAATGAAAGTAGTGTTGTGCCCCCCAAAAAAAACAAAAAGGGGTTAAATACTGTATGTGTAAAACACATTCCCCAAGCTGTCTTATATCTACTAGATATAGAACAGACATTTCCAAACCTTATCCCTTTATGATACATTTTTTTGACTGTCTTTTTGCCATTCATGAATGAGTTATTCAATGCTTTTCTATGGGCTTAGATTAGTAGTAGTGGTGTGTTTTGAATGTGTTCTGTTGGACCTACAGACAGTTAGATTAGTAGTAGTGGTGTGTTTTAATGTGTTCTGTTGGACCTACAGACAGTTAGATTAGTAGTATTGGTGTGTTTTAATGTGTTCTGTTGGACCTACAGACAGTTAGATTAGTAGTAGTGGTGTGTTTTAATGTGTTCTGTTGGACCTACAGCCAGTTAGATTAGTAGTAGTGGTGTGTTTTAATGTGTTCTGTTGGACCTACAGCCAGTTAGATTAGTAGTGGTGGTGTGTTTTAATGTGTTCTGTTGGACCTGCAGACAGTTAGATTAGTAGTAGTGGTGTGTTTTAATGTGTTCTGTTGGACCTACAGACAGTTAGATTAGTGGTGGTGGTGTGTTTTAATGTGTTCTGTTGGACCTACAGACAGTTAGATTAGTAGTAGTGGTGTGTTTTAATGTGTTCTGTTGGACCTACAGACAGTTAGATTAGTAGTAGTGGTGTGTTTTAATGTGTTCTGTTGGACCTACAGACAGTTAGATTAGTAGTAGTGGTGTGTTTTAATGTGTTCTGTTGGACCTACAGACAGTTAGATTAGTAGTAGTGGTGTGGTTTAATGTGTTCTGTTGGACCTACAGACAGTTAGATTAGTAGTAGTGGTGTGTTTTAATGTGTTCTGTTGGACCTACAGACAGTTAGATTAGTAGTGGTGGTGTGGTTTAATGTGTTCTGTTGGACCTACAGACAGTAACTCATGATACCGGGTGACTTCACATCTCTAAAGGCTTTCCCAAAGATAAGCAATGTCACCTGTAATGTCACCATCAGTGTTGACAGTGTGTTATGTCACATGTCCTCTCCGCACAGGCTACACAAACGCCTCACACCGCGCGGCTGCTGCCTCTCTAACCTGGTGGTCCCTGCACGCTCCACCCACGTGGAGTTCCAGGTCTCAGGCAGCCTCTGGAACTGCCGTTCTGCTGCCAACAAGGCAGAGTTCATCTCAGCCTATGCTACCTTCCAGTCCCTCGACTTCTTGGCGCTGACGGAAACATGGATTACCACTGAAAACACTGCTACTCCTACTGCTCTCTCCTCGTCTGACCATGTGTTCTCGCATACCCCGAGAGCATCTGGTCAGCGGGGTGGTGGCACAGGAATCCTCATCTCTCCAAACAAGTGGACATTCTCAATTTTTCCCCTGACCCATCTGTCTATCTCCTCATTTGAATTCCATGCTGTCACAGTCACTAGCCCATTTAAGCTTAATATCCTTGTCATCTATCGCCCTCCCAGGTTCCCTTGGAGAGTTCATCAATGAGCTTGATGCCTTGATAAATTCCTTTCCTGAGGATGGCTCACCCCTCACAGTTCTGGGGGATTTCAACCTCCCCTACGTCTACATTTGACTCATTTCTCTCTGCCTCCTTCTTTCCTCTCCTCTTTTGACCTCACCCTCTCACCGCCCCCCTACTCACAAGGCAGGCAATACGCTTGACCTCATCTTTACTAGATGCTGTTCTTCTACTAATCTCACTGCAACTCCCCTCCATGTCTCCGACCACTACTTTGTATCCTTTTTCTCTCTCGCTCTCCTCCAACACTACTCACTCTGCCCCTACACAGATGGTAATGCGCCGTCGCAACCTTCGCTCTCTCTCTCCCGCTACTCTCTCTTCTTCCATCCTATCATCTCTTCCCTCTGCTCAATCCTTCTCCCTCCAATCTCCTGATTCTGCCTCCTCAACCCTCCTCTCCTCCCTTTCTGCATCCTTTGACTCTCTATGTCCCCTATCCTCCCGGCCGGCGGTCCTCCCCTCCAGCTCTGTGGCTTATGACTCATTCCACGAGCTTACAGAACAGAGCTCCGGGCAGCTGAGCGGAAATGGAAGAAAACTAGACTCCCTGCGGACCTGGCATCTTTTCACTCCCTTTTCTTCATCTGTTTCTGCTGCTAAGGCCACTTTCTACCACTCTAAATTCCAAGCATCTGCCTCTAACCCTAGGAAGCTCTTTGCCACATTCTCCTCCCTGCTGAATCCTCCCCCCCCACCTCCTCCCTCTCTGTGGATGACTTCGTCAACCATTTTGAAAAGAAGGTTGACGACATCCGATCCTCGTTTGTTAAGTCAAATGACACTGCTGGTCCTGCTCACACTGCCCTACCCTATGCTTTGACTTCTTTCTCCCCTCTCTCTCCAGATAAAATCTTGCGACTTGTGACGGCAGGCCGCCCAACAACCTGCCCGCTTGACCCTATCCCCTCCTCCAGAACATCTCTGGTGACCTTCTCCCTTACCTCACCTCGCTGATCAACTCATCCTTGACCGCTGGCTATGTCCCTTCCATCTTCAAGAGAGCGAGAGTTGCACCCCCTTCTCAAAAAACCAACACTCGATCCCTCTGATGTCAACAACTACAGACCAGTATCCCTTCTTTCTTTTCTCTCCAAAACTATTGAGCGTGCTGTCTTTAGCCAACTCTCTTGCTATCTCTCTCAGAATGACCTTCTTGATCCAAACCAGTCAGGTTTCAAGACTGGTCATTCAACTGAGACTGCTCTTCTCTGTGTCACGGAGGCTCTCCGCACTGCTAAAGCTAACTCTCTCTCCTCTGCTCTTGTCCTTCTAGACCTGTCTGCTGCCTTTGATACTGTGAACCATCAGATCCTCCTCTCCACCCTCTCCGAGCTGGGCATCTCCGGCGCGGCTCACTCTTGGATTGCGTCCTACCTGACCGGTCGCTCCTACCAAGTGGCGTGGCGAGAAGCTGTCTCCGCACCACATGCTCTCACCACTGGTGTCCCCCAGGGCTCAGTTCTAGGCCCTCTCCTATTCTCCCTATACACCAAGTCACTTGGCTCTGTCATATCCTCACATGGCCTCTCCTATCATTGCTACGCTGACGACACACAACTAATCTTCTCCTTTCCCCCTTCTGATAACCAGGTGGCGAATCGCATCTCTGCATGTCTGGCAGACATATCAGTATGGATGACGGATCACCACCTCAAGCTGAACCTTGGCAAGACGGAGCTGCTCTTCCTCCCGGGGAAGGACTGCCTGTTCCATGATCTCGCCATCACGGTTGACAACTCCGTTGTGTCCTCCTCCCAGAGTGCGAAGAGCCTTGGCGTGACCCTGGACAACACCCTGTCGTTCTCCGCTAACATCAAGGCGGTGACCCGATCCTGTAGGTTCATGCTCTACAACATTCGGAGAGTACGACCCTGCCTTACACAGGAAGCGGCACAGGTCCTAATCCAGGCACTTGTCATCTCCCGTCTGGATTAGTGCAACTCGCTGTTGGCTGGGCTCCCTGCCTGTGCCATTAAACCCCTACAACTCATCCAGAATGCCGCAGCCCGTCTGGTGTTCAACCTTCCCAAGTTCTCTCACGTCACCCCGCTCCTCCGCACACTCCACTGGCTTCCAGTTGAAGCTCGCATCTGCTACAAGACCATGGTGCTTGCCTACGGAGCTGTGAGGGGAACGGCACCTCCGTACCTTCAGGCTCTGATCAGTCCCTACACCCAAACGAGGGCATTGCGTTCATCCACCTCTGGCCTGCTGGCTCCCCTACCTCTGCGGAAGCATAGTTCCCGCTCAGCCCAGTCAAAACTGTTCGCTGCTCTGGCACCCCAATGGTGGAACAAGCTCCCTCACGACGCCAGGACAGCGGAGTCACTCACCACCTTCCGGAGACATTTGAAACCCCACCTCTTTAAGGAATACCTGGGATAGGATAAAGTAATCCTTCTACCCCCCCCTTACCCCAACCAAAAAAAAAAAAAAAAACATTGTAAAGTGGTGATCCCACTGGCTATAAGGTGAATGCACCTATTTGTAAGTCGCTCTGGATAAGAGCGTCTGCTAAATGACGTAAATGTAAATGTAAATTTAGGCCACCATAGGGAGTGGTTCTATCACCCGTTATACACCCTTTGTATTGCTTATGAAGACTGTATGTATGCTATATAAAGCCTTTATAAGTTGTATTTAGTTTAATCACAGTCTATCCTTCTGCTTTACCAACAGCAGAGACCATGGTGGAGAGTGCTGTATCAAGCCTGGACCTGAGAACACCAGAGACCATGGTGGAGAGTGTTGTATCAAGCCTGGACCTGAGAACACCAGAGACCATGGTGGAGAGTGCTGTATCAAGCCTGGACCTGAGAAATGTGAGTGTTAACTGATTTAATTGTTTTTCAATCAAAATAATTTTAAAGCGTTCATTATACTTGAGTCGCAGGCAAGGAACACAATCATGATCTATTTGGTCAAACTTAAATGTAGAGTCAGCAATATGATGTAGATGCACAAAGTAAATAGCAAAGTGGGTCAATTTCTGCAACAACTACAGTGAGGGAAAAAAATATTTGATCCCCTGCTGATTTTGTACGTTTGCCCACTGACAAAGACATGATCAGTCTATAATTTTAATGGTAGGTTTATTTGAACAGTGAGAGACAGAATAACAACAACAAAAATCCAGAAAAATGCATTTCAAAAATGTTATAAATTGATTTGCATTTTAATGAGGGAAATAAGTATTTGACCCCCTCTCAATCAGAAAGATTTCTGGCTCCCAGGTGCCTTTTATACAGGTAACGAGCTGAGATTAGGAGCACACTCTTAAAGGGAGTGCTCCTAATCTCAGTTTGTTACCTGTATAAAAGACACCTGTCCACAGAAGCAAGCAATCAATCAATCAGATTCCAAACTCTCCACCATGGCCAAGACCAAAGAGCTCTCCAAGGATATCAGGGACAAGATTGTAGACCTACACAAAGCTGGAATGGGCTACAAGACCATCGCCAAGCAGCTTGGTGAGAAGGTGACAACAGTTGGTACGATTATTTGCAAATGGAAGAAACACAAAATAACTGTCAATCTCCTTCGGCCTGGGGCTCCATGCAAGATCTCACCTCGTGGAGTTGCAATGATCATGAGAATGGTGAGGAATCAGCCCAGAACTACACGGGGAGGATCTTGTCAATGATCTCAAGGCAGCTGGGACCATAGTCACCAAGAAAACAATTGGTAACACACTACGCCGTGAAGGACTGAAATCCTGCAGCGCCCGCAAGGTCCCCCCTGCTCAAGAAAGCACATATACAGGGCCGTCTGAAGTTTGCCAATGAACATCTGAATGGGTGGGTGAAAGTGTTGTGGTCAGATGAGACCAAAATCGAGCTCTTTGGCAATAACTCAACTCGCCGTGTTTGGAGGAGGAGGAATGCTGCCTATGACCCCAAGAACACCATCCCCACTGTCAAGCATGGAGGTGGAAACATTATGCTTTGGGGGTGTTTTTCTGCTAAGGGGACAGGACAACTTCACCGCATCAAAGGGACTTAGGACAGGGCCATGTACCTTTCAATCTTGGGTGAGAACCTCCTTCCCTCAGCCAGGGCATTGAAAATGGGTCGTGGATGGGTATTCCAGCATGACAATGACCCAAAACACATGGCCAAGGCAACAAAGGAGTGACTCAAGAAGAAGCACATTAAGGTCCTGGAGTGGCCTAGCCAGTCTCCAGACCTTAATCCCATAGAAAATCTGTGGAGGGGAGCTGAAGGTTCGAGTTGCCAAACGTCAGCCTCGAAACCTTAATGACTTGGAGAAGATCCCTCCTGAGACGTGTGCAAACCTGGTGGCCAACTACAAGAAACGTCTGACCTCTGTGATTGCCAACAAGTCATGTTTTGCAGAGGGGTCAAAATCTTATTTCCCTCATTAAAATGCAAATCAATTTATAACATTTTTGACATGCTTTTTTCTGGATTTTGTTGTTGTTATTCTGTCTCTCACTGTTCAAATAAACCTACCATTAAAATTAGACTGATCATGTTTTGTCAGTGGGCAAACGTACAAAATCAGCAGGGGATCAAATACTTTTTTTCCCCTCACTGTAAGGGCATTAGAGCGCGATGCTAAACTTCTCAGCTGTTTTGGTCCAGTGACTACCACGCTGTAAGAGAGTGAAGAGAACCCGTGCACATGGGCAGATACTGTGTGAGAGAGAAGTCAGGCATCTTGCTCATCACAATATCTGCGGTGCTGCTCGTACAACATCATTTAGCTGACTCTACCTTTAAGCTCTCATCCTGGGATCTACCAGAAATCAGGCCCCCAACATCTCCAAAACATGGACCAGAACCATGTTGTTTCCTGCTTCCACAAACATTCATTAATATAACACTGTGTGCTAATGAGACTGTTGCTAACATATATAGATTTTTATTACAAGTCTATTTAATAATTATTAATTAGTTATTACATGAGATTGTCCATTTTAAATAACTACTACTTTTGACTTCAGGGATTCCTCAGAGCTGTAAGACTTGTGACCATGTTGAGGTAAGTCATAATGTCAATTCTCACTTTTACATACCTTCAGGAGTCAGGCACAGTCTGAAAGCCAGGTGTGTACTGACCAACCATTCATACTGGGATATAGACAGTCCTGTGTTCTGCTTTAGTAATATAAACACAGTCTGAAAGCCAGGTGTGTACTGACCAACCATTCATACTGGGATATAGACAGTCCTGTGTTCTGCTTGTAGGCATGCAGGATTTTAGCTGTTGTCATATTTTGTCATTAGACAGTTTAATTGGATCAATCCCCAGCATTCCATGTAACATTTAATAAATACATTAGATTAGTTACTTTGGTTAATGGGCCAGTTTCCCGGACACAGATTAAGTCTAGTCTTGGACCTTAAAGGACTTTCTATTGAAGCTTCCATTGATCATGCTTTAAGTCCAGCACTAGACTCTATCTGTGTCCAGGAAACTGGCCCCATATGTATAACTGAGATGCTTGCCCTTGTTCAGGACTCCACACACTGGCTTCAGATTGAACCCTTGACTTCCACTGTCCAGGGAGTGACAATGTTCAGGTAAAATAACTACTTTTAACATTTCATTCCACTTGCTAGTGTATTTCCCCATTACCTTTGGGAATAGGCTTCTAATCAAACCTCTCCATTTGACGATTGACCCGCTCTACCATATCTTGTTGTTGCCCTCAGGCACAGGACACCCAAAGGGCGTTATGAGTGCACAGTGTCTGGGCTCCGCTGGGTGTGTGACAGAGATGTCATTCTGAAGTATCACTTCAGGAACTGGTATCCCTACAGTCAACTTCTGAAAGACATGCAGTACGGACAAGGTGGTCCATTGCTGGACATCACTATGGAGTTAGGTGAACTGGAGGAAGTTCATCTGCCACACTTTGTCTGTTTAGGTAAAACCATATTGACATAGTATTCAGAAAGACATTTCCATGTAACTGAGTTTCACTTCCTGAATGAATGAATGAATATTCTGGGAGTTTGAGTTTACTGTGATCTGATACCGCATATTCTTTGTGTTTTAGTTGGATGAATAATCCAATATTTGTCTTTCTGTCTCCTTTTTATTGTGTTGTTCAGGGACCAACCCTTCCCTGGGGAATGAGATGAAGATTCTTCATGTAGAGGAACATGGAGTGTCTGTTGAGGAAGTGCATGAGGTCACCAGATTCCATGCTAAGATTCTCCATCCCAAGTTCTCAGTTATCTCTGTTATACTGAGCTATATCTTTTCGTGGAACATAGATGTCCACTGTGAGCTGATGCTCTATATGACAGTGAAAAAGGAAACACTAATTCCACGCCTATACCTGTTCCCCAGTAACCCCAGCCAAATACAGGTGAGGTACCATTATTTTATAGGTGACCTTAACTAAGCAGTGGTACGGTTTATGTTGACACTCATAACATGAAGATAATAGTGTGTTGCTAGTTTTCTGAATAATGTTTGAATAAGACTATACATTGACTGGCTGTGTATTCCATGCCTCGTTTCGCAGGCTGTGGAACAACAGGAAAAGTCTCAAGGGTCTTCAAGGGTTCTCATCTCAAGACCAGAGCAGGCCTTCAAACTGAATAGTTACTTCAGACTGAACATTCCCTGTTCTACCTACATCAATCCACCGGTACAGTTTTAGTAGACTAAGAACATGAATCGGACATTTAAGTCATTTAAGTCATATCTATCCATTGCTCTCTGTCGCCGATGGCTCTCAATTCAAATGGCTTTATTGGCATGGGAAACATATGTTTACATTGCAAGCAATCTCTCTCTCGCTCTTTCCATCTCTCTCCAGAAGATTCATCTCATACATAGAGACTCCACACCAAGCTTTTTCAAGGCGGTTGTGAAAATGACAGGGGTTGACATTGAGATGGAGTTATTCGGGTGATGATGAGAGGATTGCATGGAAAGAAGTGGTATCACAAGGTAGGAGCATATGTCAATCATAACTTTGTACTTTTGTAACATATGCTATTTAGAGTGATATAACCTCATTTTGTTTATCTTTCAGATGAATACATCACTGTCACCCATTCAACAAGTAAGTAAACATGAGTTACAGTGCATTCGGAAAGTATTCAGACCCCTTGAATTGTTCCACATTTTGTTACGTTACAGCCTTATTATAAAATTGATTAAATCGTTTTTCCCCCTCATCAATCTGCACACAACACCCCATAATGACAAAGCAAAAACAGGTTTTAGAAATTTTTGCAAATGTGTATATATAAAATAAAATCACATTTACATAAGTATTTAGACCCTTTACTCAGTACTTTGTTGAAGCACCTTTGGCAGCGATAACAGCCTCGATTCTTCTTGGGTATGATGCTAGAAGCTTGGCACACCTGTATTTGGGGAGTTTCTCCCATTCTTCTCTGCAGATCCTCTCAAGCTCTGTCAGGTTGGATGGGGATTGTCGCTGCACAGCTATTTACAGGTCTCTCTAGAGATATTAGATCGGGTTCAAGTCCGGCTCTGGCTGGGCCACTCAAGGACATTCAGAGACTTGTCCCGGAGCCACTCCTGCGTTGTCTTGTCTGTGTGCTTAGGGTCGTTGTCCTGTTGGAAGGTGAACCTTCGCCCCAGTCTGAGGTCCTGAGCGCTCTGGAGCAGGTTTTCATTAAGGATCTCTCTGTACTGCTCCATTCATCTTTCCCTCGATCCTGACTAGTCTCCCAGTCCCTGCCGCTGAAAAACATCCCCACAGCATGATGCTGACACCACCATGCTTCACCGTAGGAATGGTGCCAGGGTTCTTCCAGATGTGACGCTTGGCATTCAGGCCAAAGAGTTCAATCTTGGTTTCATCAGACCAGATAATCTTGTTTCTCATGGTCTGAGAGTCCTTTAGGTGCCTTTTGGCAAACTCCAAGCGGGCTGTCATGTGTCTTTTACTGAGGAGTAGCTTCCGTCTGGCCACTCTACCATAAAGGCCTGATTGGTGGAGTTCTGCAGAGATGGTTGTCCTTCTGGAAGGTTCTCCCATCTCCACAGAGGAGCTCTGGAGCTCTTTCAGAGTGACCATCAGGTTCTTGGTCACCTCCCTGACCAAGGCCCTTCTCCCCCGATTGCTCAGTTTAGCCGGGCGGCCAGCTCTAGGAAGAGTCTTGGTGGTTCCAAAATTCTTCCATTTAAGAATGATAGAGGCCACTGTGTTCTTGGAGACCTTCAATGCTGCAGAACTGTTTCGGTACCCTTCCCCAGATCTGGGCCTCGACACAATCCTGTCTCGGAGCTCTACGGACAATTCCTTCGACCTCATGGCTTGGTTTTTGCTCTGACATGCACTGTCAACTGTGGGACCTTATATAGACAGGTGTGTGCCTTTCCAAATCATGTCCAATCAATTACATTTACCACAGGTGGACTCCAATCAAGTTGTTCAAACATCTCAAGGATGATCAATGGAAACAGGATGCACCTGAGCTCAATTTCAAATCTAATAGCAAAGGGTCTGAATACTTATGTAAATAAGGTATTTCTGTTTTGGAATATATTTATTCTGTATATTTTGTATTCTTCTTTTCACTCTGTCATTTAAGTCATTATTGTGGAGTCACTACAATGTTGTTGATCCATCCACAGTTTTCTCCCATCACAGCCATTGAACTCGTTAACTGTTTTAAAATCACCAATGCCTCATGGTGACATCATTAAGCAGTTTCCTTCCTGTCCTGCAGCTCAGTTCAGAAGGACGACTGTATCTTTGATGTGTCTGGGTGGTTTAATACATCACCCACAGGATAATTATTAACTTGACCATTCTTAATGTCACGGTTTCGGCCGAGGCTGCTCCTCCTCCTGGTTCGGGCAGGCTTCGCGGTCGTCGCCCCCGGAGTACTAGCTGCCACCGATCTATGTTTCATGTTCGTTTGGTTTTGTCTGGATGTTGTACACCTGTGTCTTGTTAGTCCTCGTTAGTGTCCTATTTAGTTCTCGTTGTGTGTGCTTGTCGTTGTGTGTGATTGCGCTTCTGTTTCGTGTTTGGAGCTACATTTTCCCTCCAGTGTTTTGGAGAGGTTATTTTGCACATGTTTGTGCGCCGTTTGTTTTGTCGCCTGTGTGCGCTGTATTCGCCTTCGGGCTTATTGTGCTTCTGTCTTTTATATATATTGCACTAAAGCATTTGGACTGAGCCTCTGCGTCCTGCGCATGATTCATACACCACACCCACCTTCAGCACGCCTTGACAGAATCACACACCATAATGGAATCAGCAGGATCGCAGTCGCTCGAGGAGCATCTCCGTGGGCAAGAGGGCCAGATAGGACAACTGGAGACCGCTCTACAGGAGGTAATCAACACCTTGCACCGATGGGAGGCCAGCAGGGTACCCACACCTCCACCTACCCTGCCCACCCCATCGGTCGGTCCACCAGTCCCAGGTTCGAACCCAGGGGGATTCGGCTCTCGCTCCCGAGGGCGTATGACGGAACAGCTGCCGGGTGTCAGGGGTTCCTCCTGCAGGTGGAGCTCTACCTGGCCACTGTACACCCGGGTGCCCTCGGGATACGAGAGCGTTTCCGCCCTCATCTCATGTCTCACGGGCAAGGCGTTGGAGTGGGCTAACGCCGAGTGGAGGAAGATGGACGCCAACACCATCACCTACGCCGAGTTCTCCCGCCGCTTCAAGGCCGTGTTCGACCATCCACCTGAGGGCAAAGCGGCGGGGGAGCGTCTAGTCCATTTGAGACAGGGGAAGAGGAGCACTCAGGTGTTCGCTCTAGAGTACCGGACTCTAGCGGCGGATGCAGGGTGGAATGAACGGCTCTCATCGACCATTTCCGATGTAGCCTACGAGAGGACGTTCAACGTGAGTTGGCCTGCAGGGATACCCATCTTACCTTCGACCAGTTGGTCGATATGTCCATCCGTCTGGACACCCTGCTGGCCACCCGTGGACTTCCCGAGGGGAGTCCGTCCATTCCGCCCTCCGGGCACCTCCGAGCCGAGCCCTATGGAGCTCGGGGGTGCCGGCGCTAGAGAACGGAGGAGGAGGAGCCCGAGGGGGGCCTGTCTCCTGCACCAAGTGCGGTCGTGGAGGGCACACTGCGGCCAGGTGCTGGGGAGGGTTCTCCGGGGGAGAAGACAACAGGCCACGCACTGGGGGGGCCTCCCAGGTGAGTAGACGTCCCACTTACCCAGAGCTTTCTGTTGCGCACTTTTGTATACCTGTTTGTTTTCCACAGGTCGCACCTCATTCCCAGCATAAGGCGCTAGTAGATTCAGGCGCAGCTGGGAATTTTGTTGATCGAAAGTTTTGTTTTGAGTTAGGGATCCCTCTCCTACCTGTTGACAAACCTTTTCCCGTTCATGCCTTAGATAGCCGCCCGTTGGGGTCGGGGTTGATCAGGGAGATCACAGCGCCACTTCGGATGTGTGCGCAGGGGGGTCATGAGGAGACTATACAGCTGTATCTGATCGACTCTCCTGCGTACCCAGTGGTGCTGGGGATTCCCTGGTTAAGCACCCATAACCCTGCTATTTCGTGGCAACAGAGGGCTCTCGATGGGTGGTCTGCTCAGTGCGAGGGGCGGTGTCTGGGTGTTTCCGTGGGGGCGACTTCGGTGGAAAGTCCAAACCAAGTGCCCGCACTGCACATTCCGCCTGAATATGGGGATTTAGCTCTCGTGTTTAGCAAAACTAGGGCGACGCAGTTGCCTCCTCATAGACAGGGGGATTGTGCGATTGATCTCCAGGCAGGAGCAGCGCCCCACGGAGCCACGTGTATCCGTTGTCTCAAGAGGAGAGAAAAGCTATGGAAACTTACATAGCCGAATCTTTGAGACAGGGATACATTCGGCCCTCCACTTCTCCCCGCCTCCTCGAGCTTCTTTTTTGTGAAAAAGAAAGATGGAGGGTTGCGCCCGTGCATTGATTACCGTGGTCTCAATCAGATTACTGTGAAATACAGTTATCCACTCCCTCTGATTGCGACCATGACGGAGTCATTGCATGGAGCGCGGTTTTTCACAAAACTGGATCTCAGGAGCGCGTATAACTTGGTGCGCATTAGGGAGGGTGACGAATGGAAGACAGCGTTTAGTACCACGTCAGGTCATTTCGAATATCTCGTCATGCCATATGGGTTGATGAATGCTCCATCAGTCTTCCAATCCTTCGTAGATGACATTTTCCGGGATATGCAGGGATAAGGGGTGGTCGTGTACATTGATGACATTCTGGTGTACTCGTCTACCCGAGCCGAGCATATAACCCTGGTGCGTCGTGTATTGAGGAGGCTGTTGGAGCACGACCTATATGTCAAGGCAGAGAAATGTCTGTTTTTCCAGGAGTCGGTCTCCTTTTTTGGGTTATCGGTTGTCCGCGTCAGGGGTGAGAATGGAGGTGGATCGTGTGTCCGCTGTGCGTAATTGGCAAACCCCAACTACTGTAAATGAGGTGCAGCAGTTTTTGGGCTTTGCGAATTACTACCGGAGGTTTATCCGGGGTTTTGGACAGGTGGCAGCTCCCATCACGTCCCTTCTGAAGGGGGGTCCGGTGCGCCTGCAGTGGTCAGCCGATGCGGACAGGGCCTTTAGGAGACTGAAGGACCTGTTTACGTCGGCTCCTGTGCTGGCGCATCCGGATCCCGCATTACCCTTTTCAGGTCGAGGTAGACGCGTCTGAGGCTGGTATAGGGGCCGTTCTCTCTCAACGGTCCGGCACGCCACCTAAACTCCGCCCCTGTGCTTTTTACTCAAAGAAGCTCAGCCCGGCGGAGCGTAACTATGACGTTGGGGACAGGGAGCTGTTAGCTGTAGTTCAAGCCCTTAAGGTGTGGAGGCATTGGCTTGAGGGGGCTCAACACCCTTTCCTCATTTTGACTGACCATCGGAACCTGGAGTACATCCGGGCAGCGAGGAGACTGAACCCTCGCCAGGCTCGATGGAGTATGTTTCTCACCAGGTTCGTATTTAAAATCACGTACATCCCTGGGTCCCAGTATGGTAAGGCGGATGCGCTGTCCCGGCGGTATGACACGGAGGAGAGGTCCGTTGAGCCCACTCCCATACTACCGGAGTCTTGCCTTGTGGCACCGGTGGTGTGGGAGGTCGATGCCGAAATCGAGCGAGCGTTGCGTACCGACCCCAGCCCTCCACAGTGTCCTGAGGGTCGGAGGTACGTTCCGCGCGAGATTCAGGATCGACTCATTTACTGGGCTCACACGTCACCCTCCTCTGGACATCCGGGAATCGGCCGGACGGTGCATTGCCTTAGCACTAAATACTGGTGGCCCACTTTGGCTAGGGATGTGAGGGTTTATGTCTCCTCCTGCTCGGTGTGTGCCCAGTGTAAGGCGCCCCGACATCTGCCCAGGGGTAAGTTACAACCCCTGCCCGTTCCACAATGACCATGGTCCCACCTCTCGGTGGATTTTGTGACAGACCTTCCCCTCTCTCAGGGGAATACCACCATCCTGGTCGTTGTGGACCGGTTCTCTAAGGCCTGTCGTCTTCTCCCTATGTCGGGTCTTCCTACTGCCCTACAGACCGCTGAGGCCCTATTTACCCACGTCTTCCGGCATTACGGGTACCCGAGGATATAGTGTCTGATCGAGGCCCCCAGTTTACCTCTCGTGTTTGGAGAGCGTTCATGGAGCGTTTGGGGGTCTCGGTTAGCCTTACCTCAGGGTACCACCCGGAGAGTAACGGGCAGGTAGAACGTGTCAACCAGGATGTGGGTAGGTTTCTGAGGTCGTATTGCCAGGACCGGCCGGAGAAGTGGGCACGGTACATTCCCTGGGCCGAGATGGCCCAGAACTCTCTCCGCCACTCCTCTACTAACCTAACCCCTTCCAATGTGTGTTAGGTTACCAGCCGGTTCTGGCACCTTGGCAGCAGAGCCAGATCGAGGCCCCTGCGGTGGATGATTGGATGAGGCGCTCGGAAGAGACGTGGGAACGCTGCCCACGTCCACCTGCAGCGGGCCGTCCTTCGTCACAAGGCGAGCGCCGATCTCCACCGCAGTGAGGGGCCGGTGTACGCACCCGGAGATCGAGTCTGGCTCTCTACCAGAAACCTACCCTCCGCCTGCCCTGCCGGAAGCTGGGTCGGCGGTTTGTGAGGGCCCTTTAAAGTCCTGAGAAGATTGAACGAGGTGTGTTATAGGTTACATCTACCTGTTGAGTATAAGAATATTAACCCCTCGTTCCATGTGTCTCTTCTCAGGCCGGGTGGTAGCTGGTCCACTCCAGGACAATGAGATAGGGGAGACTCCTTCGCCCCCACTGGACATCGAGGGGGCTCCGGCGTACACCGTTCGGTCCATCTTGGACTCTAGACGCCGGATGGGGGGTCTCCAGTATCTCGTGGAGTGGGAGGGGTACGGCCAGGAGGAGCGGTGCTGGGTGCCGCGGAGGGACATCCGAGACCCATCTCTCCTGTCGGAGTTCCACCGGGACCATCCCGCGCGCCCTGCTCCGCGTCCTCCTGGTCGTCCCCCGAGGCCGGGTTCGGCGCACGGCTGGAGCCGCGCGTCAAGGGGGGTACTGTCACGGTTTCGGCCGAGGCTGCTCCTCCTCCTGGTTCGGGCAGGCTTCGGCGGTCGTCGGCCCCCGAGTACTAGCTGCCACCGATCTATGTTTCATGTTCGTTTGGTTTTGTCTGGATGTTGTACACCTGTGTCTTGTTAGTCCTCGTTAGTGTCCTATTTAGTTCTCGTTGTGTGTGCTTGTCGTTGTGTGTGATTGCGCTTCTGTTTCGTGTTTGGAGCTACATTTTCCCTCCAGTGTTTTGGAGAGGTTATTTTGCACATGTTTGTGCGCTCGTTTGTTTTGTCGCCTGTGTGCGCTGTATTCGCCTTCGGGCTTATTGTGCTTCTGTCTTTTATATATATTGCACTAAAGCCTTTGGACTGAGCCTCTGCGTCCTGCGCATGATTCATACACCACACCCACCTTCAGCACGCCTTGACACTTAAAGAGATAATAAATGTCTGATTTGTTACTGTTACCCATCTACCAATCACTGCCCTTCTTTATGAGGCTTTCAAAAAATATATACTTGAATCTGTGCTTGAAATGCGATACTTGACTGAGGGACCTTCCAGATGTTGAATGTATGGGGGACAGGCCCACTTTGACATTAGATGATTCTGAGTAGATTGTTGATAAAACATTAATCATCTATTTTCAATGACTTCTCAATAAACCTAATACGAAAATGTGTTATTTCAATTTGTTATTTTAAATTGACTGACTTTAATTGGAATTGACCACAACCCTGGAGTCAGTCATTTATTGTATAGAGCTATCAGAGGAATGATAACTGGAGAGACTGGAAGATGTAGAAACAGCTGCTGTTAACCCTAAAGCCATATTAATTTAATTGACCCCCCCTTCAGCATTAACAGTCCCTGACATTCCTGCTGAGGAGTTTCTGAAGAAACACTGGGCTAAACTAATTAAGCGAACCAAAACTCAATGCCAATAGCAGATGATCTGTGGTCAAAGAACATGATTGGTGAAGAAGAGCACTCCAGAATAACAGCTGAAACAACTGAACAGGACCGAATGAGAAAACTACTGAAAGCAGTCATCCCCAAAGGACCAGAAGTGACGGAGCTTGTCTCAAAGCTCTCGTTGAACATGAAAACCATCTTGTTAAGGACTTGAGTGAATCTAGGTAAGACAGTTTTCATTGCTCCCTCCCTTGAATATGTGTAATGATTAAAATATAGGTCAAATAAAAACACAGCTACCATAGATCAAAGAGGAACTGTTTTTCCAGAATGGAAGCATGTTTTTGTGTTTCTGTCTGTAATAAATGACTGTTATCTTATTGTAGTTACATCATAGGACCATCATCACATCATTATCTCAGGTGGAACTCCTCCTTCTCCTCCATACTTTCTGATCTCTCTCTTCCCTTCTCCTCCATACTTTCTGATCTCTCTCTTCCCTTCTCCATACATTCTGATCTCTCTCTTCCCTTCTCCTCCATACTTTCTGATCTCTCTCTCCCCTTCTCCTCCATACTTTCTGAGCTCTCTCTTCCCTTCTCCTCCATCCTCTTTCTTGTAGAACCTAATCTGAAGATGCTGAGGCCTGTCTCCTAGTCTGTGGACTAAAACACTTCTTCACCTAATCTGAAGACGCTGAGGCCTGTCTCCTAGTCTGTGGACTAAGACACTTCTTCACCTGATCTGGAAGACGCTGACGCCTGTCTCCTAGTCTGTGGACTAAGACACTTCTTCACCTGATCTGAAGACGCTGAGGCCTGTCTCCTAGTCTGTGGACTAACACTTCTTCACCTAATCTGAAGACGCTGAGGCCTGTCTCCTAGTCTGTGGACTAAGACACTTCTTCACCTAATCTGAAGACGCTGAGGCCTGTCTCCTAGTCTGTGGACTAAGACACTTCTTCACCTGATCTGAAGACGCTGAGGCCTGTCTGCACTGCTAGTCTGTGGACCGTAGCAGTGCGGTCGCTTTATTTCATCGTCCTGTGTAAATATCCCGTTCTTGTTTTTTTTGTGTCTATTTTGTATATATCTCTCAATTTTTACTTTTCATTCTTTAACTAAATATACTTTCCTGCAACCCGCCTCACCCAACGTGGAAAGGATTCTATTATTTCTTTATAACTTTCATCAAGAACCGTAAGCTAATACTAGTGTAGCCGCAACTAAATGGCTACCTGTTATTAGTCACCGTTAGCGTCTTCCCCACTGTCCGTGGCCTACACTATCCACCAGCCAGCTCTAGCTCTAGCCTGGACAATTCGTCGGCCAGTCTGCACAGCGTGCTATCGACCCAGCGTGCTATCGACCCAGAGCTTATTGGACTTTCTGCCGGAATCACTGACCCTAGCGCCGGATCATCACAACCAGCTAGCTAGCTGCAACCTGTTGTGGCTGATTTACCACGTTGCCCTATAGCAAGCACCAGTTAGCCCTGAGCTAGCCTCAGGCCCATCTCCCGGCTATCTACCTCTCTGTCAACCGGACGGAACCTCCTAGTGTTGACACTGAGCCCCGCCGATCCAACACGACTGGTTTGCCGACGAAATAGTCTGATGTGGTTTCATCAGGCTTCCAGTTGCGACGACCACGAAGATCCATCTGCCAGCCCCGGCCCGCTAGCACACGCAAACTACAACTGTGCTCCCTGCTAGCTGTGCTGAAGCACCAATTTGAACTGCTCTCGGACTCACATATTGCTGTTCACTGGACCTTATGATCACTCAGCTGCACAGCTGATGCCTGCTGGACTGTTCCTTTACACGGTACCCTGTCCTGTTTATTCTGTTTAGTCTTAGCCCAAACGTTATCGCTATTTCCAGTTGTTGTCTTAGCTCTCTCTAATAACACCTGTGACTGCTTTATGCCTCTCTCCCATGTAAATTATGCCTAGCCTATTGCTGTTTGGGTTAGTTCTTATTATACAATTTCACTGTAGAACCCCTAGTCCCTCTAAAACTGCCTCATATAGTTCCTTTGTTCCACCCCATACACGCCGAGACCGGCTCAATCGGTGCCTCCAATGACGCTATCTCTTTCATTGTTACCCAACGCTTAGGGTTACCTGAACTGTACTCATATCCTTCCATATCCTTTTCTGTACATAATGCCCTGAATCTTTTCTACAACGCCCGGAGAACTGCCCCCTTTATTCTATGTACCCAACGCACTAGAAGACCAGTTCTTAAAGCCTTTAGTCGTATCCTTATTCTAGCCCTCCTCTGTTCCTCTGGTGATGTAGAGGCTAACCCAGGCCCTGCAGCCCCCAGTATCACTCCTACTCCCCAGGAGCTATCATTTGTTGACTTCTGTAACCGTAAAAGTCTTGGTTTTCTGCACATAAATATCAGAAGCCTCCTTCCTAAGTTTGAGTTATTCACTGCGTTAGCACACTCCGCCAACCCTGATGTTCTAGCAGTGTCTGAATCCTGGCTTAGGAAGGCCACCAAAAATTCTGACATTTCCATCCCCAACTATAACATTTTCCGTCTAGATAGAACTGCCAAAGGGGGTGGAGTTGCAATCTACTGTAGAGATAGCCTGCAGAGCTCTATCATACTATCCAGGTCTGTGCCCAAACAGTTTGAGCTTCTACTTCTAAAAATCCACCTTTCCAGAAATAAATCTCTCACTGTTGCCGCTTGCACAGACCCCCTCAGCCCCCCAGCTGTGCCCTGGACACCATATGTGAATTGATTGCCCCCATCTATCCTCAGAGTTCGTACTGCTTGGTGACCTAAACTGGGATATGCTTAACACCCCGGCCATCCTACAATCTAAACTAGATGCCCTCAATCTCACACAAATTATCAACGAACCTACCAGGTACAACCCTAAATCCGTAAACATGGGTACCCTCATAGATATCATCCTGACTAACTTACCCTCTAAATACACCTCCGCTGTCTTCAACCAGGATCTCAGCGATCACTGCCTTATTGCCTGCGTCCGTAACGGGTCCGCGGTCAAACCGACCACCCTCATCACTGTCAAACGCACCCAAAAACACTTCAGCGAGCAGGCCTTCCTAATTGACTTGGCCCAGGTATCCTGGATGGATATAGATCTCATTCCGTCAGTAGAGGATGCCTGGTTGTTCTTTAAAAGTAATTTCCTCTCAATCTTAAATAGACATGCCCCATTCAAAAAAAATACAGAACTAAGAACAGATATAGCCCCTGGTTCTCCTCAGACTTGACTGCCCTTGACCAGCACAAAAACATCCTGTGGCGTACTGCATTAGCATGAAATAGCCCCCGCGATATGCAACTTTTCAGGGAAGTTAGGAACCAATATACACAAGCAGTTAGGAAAGCAAAGGCTAACTTTTTCAAACAGAAATTTGCATCCTGTAGCACTAACTCCAAAAAGTTTTGGGACACTGTAAAGTCCATGGAAAATAAGAGCACTTCCTCCCAGCTGCCCACTGCACTGAGGCTAGGAAACACTATCACCACCGATTAAATCTACAATAATCGAGAATTTCAACAAGCATTTTGCTACGGCTGGCCATGCTTTCCACCTGGCTACCACTACCCCGGCCACCAGCTCTGCACCCTCCGCTGCAACTTGCCCATGCCCCCCCGCTTCTCCTTCACACAAATCCAGACAGCTGATGTTCTAAAAGAGCTGCAAAATCTGGACCCCTACAAATCATCTGGGCTAGACAATCTGGACCCTTTCTTTCTAAAACTAGCCGCCAAATTGTCGCAACCCCTATTACTAGCCTGTTCAACCTCTCTTTCGTAACATCTGAGATCCCCAGAGATTGGAAAGCTGCCGCGGTCATCCCCCTCTTCAAAGGGGGGTGACACTCTAGATCCAAACTGTTACAGACCCATATCCATCCTGCCCTGCCTTTCAAAAGTTTTTGAAAGCCAAGTCAACAAACAGATCACCACCATTTCGAATCCCACCGCACCTTCTCCGCTATGCAATCCGGTTTCCGAGCTGGTCATGGGTGCACTTCAGCCACGCTCAAGGTCCTAAACGATATTATAACCGCGATCGATAATAGACAGTACTGTGCAGCCGCTTTCATTGACCTGGCCAAGGCTTTCGACTCTGTCAACCACAGGATTCTTATTGGCAGACTAAATAGCCTTGGTTTCTCAAATGACTGCCTCGCCTGGTTCACCAACTACTTCTCAGATAGAGTTCAATGTGTCAAATCGGCGGGCCTGTTGTCTGGACCTATGGCAGTCTATGGGGGTGCCACAGGGTTCAATTCTTGGGCCGACTCTTTTCTCTGTGTATATCAATGACGTCGCTCTTGCTGCTGGTGACTCTCAGATCCACCTCTACGCAGACGACACCATTTTGTATACATCTGGCCCTTCATTGGACACTGTGTTAACAAACCTCCAAACGAGCTTCAATTCCATACAACACTCCTTCAGTAGCCTCCAACTGCTCTTAAACACTAGTAAAACTAAATGCATGCTCTTCAACCGAACGCTGCTTGCACCCGCCCACCCGACTAGAATCACTACACTCGACGGGTCTGACCTAGAGTATGTGGACAACTACAAATATCTAGGTGTCTGGTTAGACTGTAAACTCTCCTTCCAGACTCACATTAAGAATCTCCAATCCAAAGTTAAATCTAGAATCGGTTTCCTATTTCGCAACAAAGCCTCCTTCACTCATGCTGCCAAACATGCCCTCGTAAAACTGACTATCCTACCGATCCTTGACTTCGGCGATGTCATTTACAAAATAGCCTCCAACACTCTACTCAGCAAATTGGATGTAGTCTATCACAGTGCCATCCGTTTTGTCTCCAAAGCCCCATATAATACCCACCACTGTGACCTGTACGCTCTTGTTGGCTGGTCCTCACTACATATTCGTCGCCAAACCCACTGGCTCCAGGCCATCTATAAATCACTGCTAGGCAAATCCCCGCCTTATCTTAGCTCATTGGTCACCATAGCAACACCCACCCGTAGTCTGCGCTCCAGCGGGTATATCTCACTGGTCATCCCCAAAGCCAACACCTCCTTTGGCCGCAATTCCTTCCAGTTCTCTGCTGCCAATGACTGGAACAAATTGCAAAAATCTCTGAAGCTGGAGACACTTATCTCCCTCACTAACTTTAAGCATCAGTTGTCAGAGCACCTTACCGATCACTGCACCTGTACACAGCCCATCTGAAATTAGCCCGCCCAACTACCTCATCCCTATATTGTTATTTATTTTGCTCATTTGTACCCCAGTATCTCTATTTGCACATCATCTCTTGCACATCTATCATTCCAGTGTTAATACTAATTGTAATTATTTTGCACTATAGCCTATTTTATTGCCTTACCTCCATAACTTGCTAAATTTGCACACACTGTATATATATGTATTTCTGTTGTATTTTTGACTTTGTTTTGTTTTACCCCATATGTAACTCTGTGTTGTTGTTTTTATCGCACTGCTTTGCTTTATCTTGGCCAGGTCGCAGTTGTAAATGAGAACTTGTTCTCAACTGGTTTACCTGGTTAAATAAAGGTGAAATAAAAAAAATAAAAAAATAAAAATCTGAAGACGCTGAGGCCTGTCTCCTAGTCTGTGGACTAAGACACTTCTTCACCTAATCTGAAGACGCTGAGGCCTGTCTCCTAGTCTGTGGACTAAGACACTTCTTCACCTAATCTGAAGACGCTGTGGCCTGTCTCCTAGTCTGTGGACTAAGACACTTCTTCACCTAGGAATGTATTTTGTGTGTTTGTGTGTGTCTTTGTATATAATGTGTGTGAGTTGGTCTCTGATTACTGTGATTAGTTCAATGTAACGTCATATACTATACATTATAATCAGTCTGTTTTGGGTTAGCAGAATCATTGTATATCATTGGTTTTCCATCCTATCATGTTACCACACAGATGTGACTGTCTAGCTCAGCGGTTCCCAAACTTTCCCATTCTGGAGACCATCAAATCACCGTCCAAAGCTCTTGAGGACCACCATTCGCGGAGTCGCTGTTATTTTTTCACATCAAATATATTGCCGGTCAAATTCTATCAATAGATGTGAATGTAACAAAGCCTGTAAAGGTCTATTATTATTATAAACTAGTTGCATTGTGAAAAGGAATGTAAAATTGATTATAATACCATTAATACTCCCAACTGTTATTATTTTTGAATAATAAAATACTACAATCTAAAAGTAATTGAGGACCACCTGCACCACCCCCCAAGGACCACAGGTTGGGAACCACTGGTCTGGAGTCCTTCTGCCAAACCTGGTTGTTGTGTCACACTGCCCTCTCATGGTACTGTAGTGTATTGAGATTATGACGTTAATGTTTTAAGTGGAACCAGAGAGGACGTTAATTTTAGTATCAAGAGCAGTGGCGCTCCTGAAAAAATTCTCAGGGGGGGGCAATTTTTCTGATGATTTAGGTGACCTACACACATTTTTAAAAAGATATGTCCAGCAACAACATGAAGACAGGGGGCAGCATATAAGTCAATACCAGAAGCATTTATTGACTGATCTCAAAAGTGTTGGCTTACAAAATCAAAATAAGTTATCACAGTAAAAATAATCAAGGGTGTTCTTTCACATTCCTCAACACTGCATAAACAATATGCATTTCCATAAACAAATGAAATATCAGCTGAAAATACAGCATCTTGGTATTTGTTCAGATTGCAGGATCAACAAGAGCTTTTACCACATTTTTTGCCTCATGGTTGAATTGGAAATATGTGCACCTGAGCATAATTCACAACAAGCAAGCAGGAGCTTTTGATAGAGGCTACTGAAAACATTGATGCAAGTTATTGGTAATAAGACATCTTTATAGACTTCCATATTCTGCCCTCTTGTATAGATTTGTGAAAATGAACAGTGATAGACATTTTGCCTGAAAACAGAATTTGAAAGTAATTTCTAGAAAAGGTAAACACAGCTATCTGTATGGCTTTGTAAAAATGAACAACCATATTCTGGCCAATTGTATAGATTTGTAAATATGAACAACCATATTCTGGCCAATTGTATAGATTTGTAAAAATGAACATGAACAGATTATTTTATTTTTTTTACTTTTTTTTAAAAATGAAAATAACTATTTTAAACAACATCAACTGTGAACTGATTTGGGCGTGTGTGTGTTAAAGAGACAGACAGGGAGGGACAAAGAGAGAGAGAGGCTACATTACTTGTACTGAAACTGTTCTCTTCTCTGTTTCAATACAGCAAAGCCGTTCAATGACTTTCTCATTGAAATCAGGCATGCTGAGGACTAGTTCCCTCTCCATGGAAAGCATGGCCAGTGCATTCAGACGTTCCTGGCCCATTGAATTTCGCAGGAATGTCTTAACTCGTGTCAAAGTTGAGAAACATCTCTCAGCTTCAGCTGTTGTCATGGGAGTAGTTATGAGGATGTTCAACAGAGTCACAGTCTCAGAGAACGTCTCCTGGAGGTTGTAGCTCATGAGAACCTGGTACAGTGCCAGTGCACCACAGCATCCCTTGAATTCAGGATTCTCATAGATCAGAGATAGTTCTGTCTTGAGCTTTGCCTTGCTCAGCATGGGGTATGCATTCACAGTGGCATTCAGAGCCTCATCAGGAAATGAATGGCAGTACCTTTTCAAACATGTCTGCTTGCAGTAAGGTAGCACTCACAAGGTGGCCAGAGAAAGAGAACCTTTCTTTGGTGTGATCCAGGATGGTGTTGCAGACCTCTTCAGACAGCCTCTGCTTCTCCTCTTCTCTCAAAGCTGTTCTGGGTCTTTTGGCTCCTGTTGCTTCTTGCAGCTGCTGTTGAGAGGAGTCCCTGAAGGCAAACAGACCAATGTGTTTGTTGGCTTTGTACAGTATTGTTGTCTATGTGATGCACAGGTATATGCAATGTATCCATGTATAGTACAAATACTTCAGTTCCACTTAAAATGGGCAGGGATGCATAAAGTCTTTACTGTTTAAGTTAGCCTTTGTGTCTCACATAGCCTGGATGTTCAGCACAGTATACAGTGGTGCTCATAAGCTTATGATCCCATGCTAAAGTTGACTAAAAAGAGGAATAAAAAAGAAAAGAAAATTGGTGTCCTTAAAGGTTGGATTTTCCAACTTTTTTAATTAAGTCATTAAGATCAATTTCCAAAAGATGATTTTTTTATTTTTTTATTCCTCTTTTTAGTCAACTTTAGAATGTGTTCATACACTTATGAGCACCACTGTACAGTACACATAGTATATCAAATAAGCTAGATTACACCACTGGCCATATATAATGAGAATAATGTAATTTCAAACACAAATGCAGTCTCCTTTCATGCATACATTTTCAAATAAAGCTCTGCTTTGAGAAAGATCGAATGATATTGTTTAATCTTACCTTATGGCCTGCACACTGCTTGTGAAGCTGTCGAGGCACGTTTGATAAAGACAGCATCGATGTCCTTCTTCTGTAGCTTCTGGTACAGAATGTCGACGTGGGGCATGATTTTGTGAAAAAGCCGCAGGAAAAAAAATTAAATCTTCATCATGTAGCATCCTCACGTAGCCAGATGCCTCTCACGGTGGGCTGGTCAAATGAACCCAATGAACCCGTCCGAATGGCTTCAAAACATTCTATGAGGTCGCCTCGATTCTCGTAGACAGTGTTCACGACTCTGCTTAGTAGAAACCTGTTGAATTATTAAATTTGGTCTGGGAGGTCCTAATTGTTTCGTTTCCAATTTATCTTGATTTGTTCGCGACAAAAAGGAACTTCTTTCAAAGAGACAATCGAGTTGCACTGAAGGCTAGCCATTTTGACAGTAGTAGTGAATTGATTGATGAGGCTACCCGCTCTTTTCTTAGTTACGTTCATGGTTATGTTACGTATGACGAAAGCGCGTAAGTGCAAGCCCTCAGAAACCCATAGAGATTGTATTGAAAGCTCTGATATTTGAAAAAATTGATTTTACATTAGAGGCTATGAGAGACTTCTGGCGATTTTCAACCTGATTGAAATCGCCCCAAAACGGGCGGGGACATTTGAAGCACGACTTTAGCCTGATTGGACATTTAGTGGCAGATCAGACGTCTAGATTAGAACACTGATAACTACTGTTGCCGTGGATATAATTGATTAGAAAAAAATCCCTTCCTTTTCCCGTTTGGCAGTGCGTCGCCCATATCGCCCTAATGAACACACCGCCCCTGATCAAGAGGGAATGTTTTAGTGTAACGCCACATACAACAGACAGGAAGTGTGTTGTAGACAGGGGAGACTGGTGATTGGCCAGAAGAGGGAGCACCCCTCTTTTTGCATTGTTTATAAGTAGGGGCTAAACGAAGAAGAAGTCAGAGCGCCATTCTGAGGCGTCGCTCTCCGGGTGGGCATGTCACCTGTCACTTATGCTGAAGCTTGTGATATGAATAAACCTTATGATCCAAGTTCAGTATGAGCGGACTCCTTTGTTCATCAGCAATAATTGCCACCATTCACCCGATACGACAGTACACTGCAAAACATCACTTTTTTAAATTAAAGAATGTAATTGCAGTTTTACTAGATAGAATCTTAATTTATAGGCTGAATACTTGTATTAAGTGTATATAGACTTTACATGAACCTATGGGTGTTGAATCCGCCCACTGTGTTGAAACAGGAAGTCCATTTATAATGAAGTAGAGGAACGGTCCACCTCTGATTGTAGATCAATGATGATAGTGATTTTTTTAATACTGAAATTCGTGAACATTTAATTAGGAAATGTTAGCAGACTTAGAATGTTGTTTAACAATATGAAAAAAGCAATAAAGTCCATCGCCTTTATAGCACAAATAATATTATAGCATCGACATTTGTTAACAGCATTAAAAGTAATGATTACTAGATAGTTGTGAGATTGATCAATATAAATGTTAGCTTGAGAGTGTTCAGCCCCATGACCATGACCACGATCAGTGCCAAGTGGTGGAATAAGGGAACTGCTTGTCAAGCGTAGAACGGGGAAAAATATACTGTATGTTGAAAATGTGTTTAATTGTGAGCGTAATAATAACATTATTTATTTTATTGTATTTACATTGTGAAGTCATGCAACGCCTTGACAGGCTATCTATCATTTGACCACATCGGTGCATTTGTAACGATAATAATCCATATAAAGTACAGTCATTTGTTAAATTAGAGGTACGTGTGAAAGTGAAACTATTGTGTACATACTATAAAAAGACTGAGATAATGGAAATCCAATGAGAGATGGCTGATCTGCTCTGTTGGAAGATATGGCATTTCAGGGAGCACGTTTTTAGAGACAGGTGGGACTTTTTAGCAGAAAGTAGAGATTGGCTCATCAGATATCATTTCCCAAAACCAATCTTATAGGATCTTTGAGAGGATTTAAGACCTACTTTAGAAAGGCAAACCCATGCCATTCGGTGCACGCCAAAGTGTTATCCATCCTCGGGTTTTTTGGCAACGGGCACTTTTCAGCCGGAGCTTGCCGATCGCCAGCGGCGGCATCTCACATCCTCGATGAGCCAATGTTTTGGATGCAATCATCAGCAAAACGTACTGTAACATAGCAATTTCCACCATCGCGCAACAGGTTAAGAGGGTTTCTTTGCCATCAAATACGAACGGAGAAATAGACGGCCCCCACATCGCCATAAAAGCACCATCCCAAAACGAGTTCAACTAGGCTATGTGAACAGAGAAGGCTTCTACTCTTAATGAGCAGGTGATAGGTGATGTTATGTGCAAAAGACGCTATTGAATATAGTGCCCAGGTGGAAAGCACGACTTGTTCATTCTGCAGAAAAGCAATGTTGCCGATCCGCCTACAGGGGGAGCTGTTGAGGATGGATGGCGTATTGGTGAGTATTGCCTACTGCTAGTGTCAGATATTGAATTCAACCAAAAGGTTTTATTTGTCTCACTCAGTTGTGGTTTGATTAGTAAAAATAAAGCATAGCTACAAAGAGAGGACCATTAGAACACTTCAAAGTATATTTGCCATCGCTAAAGCAACTTGAATTGTTCTAATGGTCTCTTTGTAGCTAGGTTTTTAGTTTTACCCATCAAACCACTAAGGTTTTATTTGTCTCACTCAGTTGTGGTTTGATGAGTAACAATGAGCGTTATAACTCCACGTGAAATACGCCCATCATTCACCCTTCATGGTGATATCGTATCTGAAGATTGTGCCTTTGTTAAATGTTTTTCATGACGAAATGGAATGTTGGTTATGTTAGTATCAAAAGGCAATATTTAGTATAAGGTAACATATAATAGACAGGAAGTGTATTGTAAACTGGCCAGCAGAGGGAGCCCATCTTGTTGCATTGGTTATAAATAGGGGTACACGAAGAAGATAGGACAGAGCAGCCATTAGAATTGGAGGACACTGCTCTCCAGACCCTGCAAGTCTGTTACTCATGCTGAAGCTTGTGGTCTGAATAAACCTTATGATCAATGTTCAGTATGAGCAGACTCCTTTTGTTCATCAGCAATGACGACCACCATTCATCATATACTACATAATGGCGAGCTTGCCAGAGGGATGATGCAATCCTTCTTTGCTGCATTTGGAGTCGCCAAGCTAACTCAAGCTAACTTCGGTCTGGAGTCATGACCCGACCATACACAGCTAAGTTGTTGGTTTTGTTACTGCTTGTGTACACTGGAGGAGTGTACCCTTATGACCGTGCCTCAGGTGGTGTTTTTGCTGATGACTGGGGTCTGGCTAATCATTATACAAATTTTAAAAAATTGTTTATAGAGATGTGTTGCTTGAATAGTAAGTCAAGAACAGTCGGGGCCAAGATATGTATACAATTTTAGAGCATTGCAGGTTTAGATAAGCCCTCGTGACAAGGCGACCAACAGGGTGGGCCAAAATCCTGGCAACGCATTATGAGTTTCAGGTCAGTCTTGGACTGGGGTTTGGTAGAAAATTTATTGGGGATGGCTTGCTCAACTTCTGTTCGACGGGATAGTTGCATTGGGGGGGATCGCTCACTTAAATAGCCTTACCCACGGCAGAATAAATTTAGGGCAAACGAAACAGTACTCAATTAAAGGAACGCAATGCTGGGTTTTGTTACATGTTGTAGGCGCAGTTAGCGAAAGGCTAATGCTAAAGGCTAATTGTGTTGCGTGCTACATGATAATCTCAACCTTAGAGGTCCACTGCGATGGATTCAAGCCTCTTAAACTTGTTTGTATGTGGTGGAACTGAAAGTTTTACGCGAATGTGAGCTCTGTTATGTGTAATTGTGTGAGTATAACGTATAAAATAGTGACGCCGTAGCGTAATGCTATCGGTCTATTGTGTGGTAAGCATGGGCTTAAGGGGATGTGCGCATGCGTGTGATTTTACAGGGCGAGAGTTACGACATGCGGTCGTGCTGAGTCGACGGAACAAAATGGTGGCGTAAGGTCATATGATTGTTTGGGGTTTCTTTTAGGGGTTTAAGAGCTATCGAGAAGAGAGGTGAACACGACTCTTTTAAAATCGTTAAAGTAACTGTTATGTGAACGTTAAACTATTTGGCGAGATGTAGTACATTTATAGATCAAATATATGTTGACGGAGTATAATTAATTAAAATAAGACGCATTAAAATTAAATGAAATGGTTTGGAGCGATCTATGTAGTAAATGTATGGGGATGCTTTAATTTTAAAATGATATTTGCGCATGCGTGGAATTCTGTAAAACAACACATTGGTTAAACTGCAGGGGGAGACAGAGGAACACAGACGCACAGAACAAATAGGCATAAGGAGAAATTTTAACACGATGATTCTAGTTTAAACGGTGGTGGGTTAAGATGAAACTTGTTTGGTATCTATTGAATTTATAAATTAAATATATGGTAACGGATTATAATAGAGTGAATTAAATAATTAAATAACGAATAAAAATAAATGTTTTTGAGTGTTCTATTGAGTTCTGAGTTTAGTCTTAGAGTGAATAAGGTAGAACGAATGAATATTGAATGGTTGGAAATACTCAGTGATGGCATTAACTATTAAAAAGCTGTTTCTGTGTCTTTGTCCCTTGTCATGAGAGACAGGAGAGGGGGGGCGAGGAGATACAGGAAGTGATCACGTGACGCGGTGGAGGGATCAAGTCATCAAACAGGTTACTGTTACAAGATATGTGAGCTTATGACGATTTTGCATGGGCTTGGCAAATACTATTTCATTAAAAATTGCATTTTGGATGCTCTGTGTATCACTGGCATTTGATGGGAATTGTATCATTCATTGAAGGGTTAAAAGCTTTGTGTTGGGATTGCTTTGGAGTTGACTAATTTATTTGCATTTGATGGGTTGTGGTAATATAGTCAACACTAATGGATAAATTGGGGACATAGGATATAGGAATAAAAATTGGTTTTAATTATTCATGATTTTTAATGGACTTATTGGGATTTATTTGGAGTTGTTAGGTTATATTAAGAATTACAGGGAAGAAGGCCACATAACCTATATAGTTTAAAATAGGATAGTTCACAATAAAGGAATAGAAAGGCTTGTTACAAGTGGGTAAAAAATTATCAGGACTATGAAAGTCAGTACATTGGTTGATATAGTGCATAGTGGTAATCCTTTAACTAAAGTGTTGCTAGGGTATCCGGCAAGTGAAACAAAAGTTGCCCTTCATTCTCAAACAGAAATTGATAAAATATGTCAGCGATAAGATAGGTTTAAAAGTAGAGTTTAGGGAGGTTTATTCTCAGTTTACAATAATCATCCAGGAGTGATTATTGCATCAGAAATATAGATTAATAATAGATAGGGTACCAGCAGAAACAACGATGAAGATGAATTCAAAACTCCAGAAGTAAGAAGAACCGACATGTCTGGAAACGAAGAGAAGGAGGTTTAGAAAGATGAAGGAGAAGAGGATGATGGAGAATGAGAGTGATTGATGAGAGGTCATGGGTGGAGGTGACTCTGTGATCAGAGGGAAGTGGCAAGAGAGGAAAGAAGAAATGGATACTAGAGATTTGATCTCTGATGGAAGTTGAAGATGAAGAAAGCGATGAAGATTTGGAGATTAAAGGTGCTTTATTTTCAAGAGGAGTTTGTCCTACAAGGACTGGCACAGAAGATGATGGAAGATGATATTTCAAGAACAGAACTTAGAAGATAACCTTTTGAAGAATACTGATAGGTCCACAACGAGAAGAACTGGACGAAGAAAACTCAATCAAATACAACTTATAACTGGTGGTGGAGAAGAAGAAAAGTATGAAGAATCAGAGTGAACCAAGTCAACAATCACTGTCACAGTTTCAACTGAACAATATCAAATGCAATTGTACCAGCCAAAGGGGGGTACCAGATGTTCCTTATCCACAGCAACAAGTCAGGAGGAAACAAGAGAACATTTTTAAGGAAGATACAGGGGCAATTCAAGATCACCTGTTCTCCAGGTGAACACTAAATATTCTAGAGTGCCAGAATATCCAGAAGGGGGGTATCAGCTGATAGCATCGATTAGAGAAGAAGAGAAAATAGCCAACAATTGAAGTAAAAACAACCGACCATTAGAAGTGATAGTGAATAGGGGAAAAACTTATCTGGGTTTAGGCCTAAAGAGGTTAAACATATCACTAATTGATAAATCGAATTAGGATAGGGATTTGAGGTAGTAAAACAGTTAATCAAAAATAGACATACTAATATTAGAAGATACTGTTATTGCAGTGTTGGGAAGAGAATTGAATTGTACAATAAGATGTACACTAGACTGTCCAAGACAATCTGTCTGAAAAGTTAAAAGGGGTGATTATTTTTCTGGGTTACATTCTTACATTAAGGGATTTCAGGCTAGGCTGAGGCTAAAAGGGGGGTTAGTCGTTTTGCCAAGTCTGTGTGTAATGAGTCAGAAGCAGGTGGGGAACTTTCCCAATCACATATTCTAAAAATTTGGTGGTAAGAGATTTTGTCAATAAATCAGGGGAAAAGGTTTTAAATGTTATGAGAGAAAAGATTAGATTAAAATAAGTTAGGAGAACTAGGGGTGAAGGAACTCTGAGACAGTAAGCTAAGTTTCAAAGTTAGTAGTAAGACAGAGAGAGAACAGTGAGGAAGGACATTTTAAAGTTTAGTGGGAAGATATGGTAGGAGTTTAAATCGATTAGGAGCAGATGCATTGAGAAAGTATGTGTTGCTGAATGATTTGAGGGTGATTGAGTATCTATATTTACAGTTTCCAGCAGGGAGATCAAGGTCATTATAGGTGTACTTTGTGTAATCAAAAGTTTGAAAGTCAGGGATTTAGAGATAGGACTGAGATTTGGGGAAAAAGTGACACTAGTGGTGATGGATGGAAGTACAAGGAAAGAGTTCAAAGTTTTAGGGGAAAACTGGGGGGAAACTAGGAGTAAATAAGGACATTAACACTTCAGTCTATTAGAACAAAGGAGAAGTAATTTAACTCTTTCAACATTGATAGTTATTAAAGCCATAAATATAGCGCATTTGATTGTAAGGGTTCAGCATCAATATAGGGGAAAATACTGTTATGAGGGTTAGGAGAATAATAATTATAATATGCCATTTAGGATGGGGACGTTTCTCTCATATGGAGAGATAATTAGGAGAATAAGTGTTGTTATCAGGACCAGGAGTAAAAAGGAGGTATAGTTTAGAAGAGGGTTAGGAGTGACTGTTCACTTATTTTGTAAGGTTACAGATAAAGATCAGGAGAATATGTGTACTTATCTAGTGAAAGCATAGAAATTTGTACCGGTTAAGAATGATTGGTTAAAGGGCTATGTAATTTGTAAGGTGATGCTTATAATGGAAGATTTGAAGTCTGTAAAACTTTCCACAGTCACAGAGGGAGTTAAGGATAAGTTTATTACAGTAGTCACTCCAATAGGGAATAATCGAATAGGATGTTGGTAGTTTCCCACTAGAGGGAATTAAGGGTTTAATTCATCAACTAAATCAACAACGTTAATGGTAACTTTGGGAAGGGATTAATGATACGATGGTAATAGCAAATGTAGGAAGGATTGACAATAACTTTTCTAGAAATTAAAGGAGGCATAGAGAGACTCAGGGGTTTAGGTTACTACGAATAGGTTTAAAAAGTAGAGCAGATAGTAGTAGAGAGCAATATAGGTTAATCTGAAATGGAGAAGAGAGATTCATCATGGAAGCTGCAGGATGGGGTCTTTTGATTTTGATGACAGAGGGGGGCATCTGATCAGTGCTGCTCGTTCCTCTGTTGTGAAAAATAGAGATAGATTAACTCATTCGGTAAGAATCAGTGAGGAATCTTGAGGGTTGATGTCTGTTGGGGATGCCAGCCCAAGACGTGTTAGACGGTCGCGCTGCCTCTGGCAGGTGTGGGTCAGGGTTATGCTTTGTCATGACTGTGGTATCGGCAACAGTCATTGACAGATAAAATAATGTAGTTGTCAGAACAGTAGGGTTTAAGTGTTCTGGGGTAAAGGGATTACCCTATGGGAATTGTTAGATGGAAAGTAAGGTCAGGTAACAGTGGAAACCTGAAGTATTCAGGTGAAACATTGAGGGCTAAAAGTTATTGTTGTTATAATAAAACATATGAGGTAAGGGGTATGTTTATGGAATATTATATTGGGGATGTTATATCGATAACTTTGGATAAGCATGAACATAAGGTTAGAGATGACAAATATAATGTAATTTTTTATGTACCAGGTAGTAGAAAAAGCAGGACTTTGATGGTTAAATGATTAGCTTTTGACTGACAATGTGACTATTGGGAATTTTAGAGATATTTAGGGGTTTGGGGGTGATAAAGATCTATATTCTTACATTATGGAGGGATAGGATTTTGGTATGTGTCAACGTTGAAGCTTCCATATGAGGCTTTTACTTATTAAAAGTAGAGTTAGCACGAACACAGCTAAATCTAGGGTTAGAAAGGGTGACATGGCTACATGTTATAGTCTTCAAAGCCTATCTACATTGAAGGGTAGGTTTAAGGGAGAAGGGGGGCTTCATTCATGGTATGGTGAACATTTGGGAAGATAAATTGATAAATATTAGTTATACTTTGAGTCCAGATAGTTCAGATAATATCACTGGGGTTATAGATGCATTATAAGGGGATGCATTTGAAAGGATTTGGTTGCAAGATCAATTAGGGGCCAGTAGGGGCAGTGATGGGTTAATGACAGCTTTGATAGCAAGGTGTAATATGTTACTGACTTTTTGAGAAGCTATGAGATTGAAATAGGTTGGAGAATGATGCCGGTGTTGACTGTTTCGGATCTAAGACGACGCGGGGGTCTAGATGACTACTAATGGATAAATATCCTTTTTTGATTATTTGATCATTTTATTTTTGTTGTTTCAAGGAAAACATTTTTTTAAGTATGATTTTTAGTATGATTTATGAACCAAGGGGGGGAAAGGTTATCGTGATTCATACGATCATTTATAGGTCATTTCCTTTATATTCTTAAATTGATGTTGAGGTTTAATTTGAAAATGTGGTTTTGTAAAAGATACTGTTTGGTCAAGCTTTCTTTTCTTTGTCATTCCAGTTATTTGGGAGAACATGTGGAGAGATTGGAATACTCAAACAAAGACAATAATATGAAGGGACAATATGACTGGGAGGAGATGAAACAAGGAGGGTGTGGCTGATTCCATCATCACCAAGCTAACTGGAAGAGATGACTAAGGTGAGAGGAAGTGGTAGTGGACTCACATTCCAGTGTCTGCAATGAATATAGACATATTTGATGTGTAATACATAATTGTGTTGGCATTTTGTGGTGTAATGATTTGCAGAAACATGTTTGATGTTATTGAACTTGCATGAGGATCTTAGATGCTTTTGTTTATTTCGGGAATGTTTAGGACAGAGAAGGTTCAGGAAGGGGGAGAGATTCCATTGTACCATCTGATGGGTTGACTCAAATGTGACAATGGATATTTATGGATAGGATTTTGTTTACATGTGTATTTAATTACATCATAGTTTCAAATGCATTTACATGGTTAATGAGGTTATCTTGAGTACTGCTCACGGGTATTCAAAGAGGACCATGTAGAGAGAACTCACTGTCTGATTTGATATGGACATGACATAGGTTTTTCACTACACCTATGATTTTCTATATGGTTTGCACGTATTCACACTTACAAACAGGTACTGCAAGAATGTATTTTACACCTAGAGAGAATGTGTTTGGTTTTAATGTTAAAGATACCAATGAGGATAAATGAAGCATCATTACAATCTTATACATTGGTTTGTTTTAAGACGCTATTTCGCTTTCAAAAGGGGGGAACATCGATCTAAAGACAGCTTTGTTAAACAACTTATGACGAAATGGAATGTTGAAGAAAGTAGTATCAAAAGGCAAGATGCGGTGAGAAGGTAACATA
>NW_025535797.1:72500-80874 GCF_020615455.1 Coregonus clupeaformis | reverse complement strand
GTCACGTACACAGATAAGTGAGATAGGAGAGGGAGGAAAGGAGTGAGATGGGGAGAGTGAGGGATAGGAGTGAGATGGAGAGAGAGAGGAGAGGGATGAGATGAGGAGAGAGAGAGCTTAGAGAGAGGAGAGGGAGTGATGAGGAGAGAGAGATGAAAGGATGAGATGGGGAGAGAGAGGAGAGGAGTGATACTAGGAGAGAGGAGATGGAGTGAGATTGGGGAGAGAGAGGAGAGGATGAGATGGGAGATGAGATGAGAGGATAGACGAGGAGAGAGAGAAGAGGATGGAGATGGGGAGAGAGATGATGAGATGATATATGATAATAAGGAGATGATATGAGAGGAGGAGTTGACATGGGGGAGAGATATGAGCGATGAGACGGGGAGAGAGATGATACATTTATACTGGGAGAGTGAGAGTGATAATGATGAGATGATAGAGAGAGATAAATAATGAGTGAGATTGGGAGAGAGAGAGGAGGAGTGAGATTAGCAGAGAGAGTGAAAGGAGTGACATGGGGGAGAGAGAGAGAGAGGAGAGGGTTGAGATTAGAGAGAGAGGATTTAGAGATGGAGAGTGGAGGAGGAGGGAGTGAGATGGGAGATGAGAGAGGAGTGACATGGGAATATTATTTATTTATATCGTATATATTTATATTTACATTTATATATATATATATATATATATATATATATATATATATATATATATATATTATATATATATATATATATATATATATATATATTTATATTTTACATATATATTATTTTATATTTAGACGTATATTTTATTATGTATTTAATGCATTTACATATATTATATTTAATACGATATACATATTTGAGAGAGGAGAGGGAGGATGAGGAGAGAGAGAGGAAAGGAGAGATGGGAGAGAGAGAGGAGAGGGAGTGATATTAGGAGAGAGAGAGAGGAGAGGATGGAGATGAGAGAGAGGAGAGGGAGTGAGATGGGAGAGTGAGAGGAGAGGGAGTTAGATGAGGAGAGAGAGAGAAGAGGATGAGATAGAGAGAGAGTTGAGATGGAGAGGAGGAGAAGCTGATGAGACGAGATGAGATGATGATGATTACGGGGAGAGATGGGCACGATGAGACGAGATGATAATATTATATTTAGAGATGAGATATTAAACATGAGACGATATATATATAAATAAATGATGAGACGTATATATATGACATATTTTTGAGATTTACAGACATATTTAAGCTATTTAATAATGCATATATTATTATTTACTTTACATTCTTATTATTATTATTATTTACATTTTATTATTTATTATTATATTTTTATACGATATTATATTTATAATACACGACATATATATACATATACATATATATATATATATACACATACATATATATACATATATATATATATACATACATATACATATATATATATATATATACATACTATGATGATGAGAGAGAGAGAGGAAAGGATGAGATGAGAGAGAGAGGGAGTGATGACAGGGAGAGAGAGAGAGGAGAGGGGAAGAGATAGAGAGAGAGGGAGTGAGATGAGAGAGAGAGGAGAGAGGAGGAGGAGGAGAGGAGAGTAGAGGGAGTGAGATGGGGGAGATAGGAGAGGGATTTAGATGGGGAGAGAGAGAGGAGAGGGAGTGAGATGGGAGAGAGAGAGAGAGGGATGAGATGGGGAGTGAGTGAGAGAGAGGAGTGAGATGGAGAGAGAGAGGGAGAGAGATGAGAGAGAGAGAGAGAGAGAGAGAGAGAGAGAGAGAGAGAGAGAGAGAGAGAGAGAGAGAGAGAGATATGGACAGACAGGAAGATATGGTGCTTATTATGATGCAAGATGAGGAGTGAGTGAGATGGAGAGAGAGGAGGAGTGAGATGAGGATATATTTCAGAGAGGAGGAGTGAGATGAGGAGAGAGAGAGGAAAAGGAGTGAGATGGGAGAGAGAGGAGAGGGAGTGATATTAGGAGAGAGAGAGAGGAGAGGATGAGATGGGGGAGAGAGAGGAGAGGGAGGAGGATGGGAGAGTGAGAGGAGAGGAGTTAGATGATGGAGAGAGAGATGCAATGAGGAGCTTACATGAGAGAGATGGAGCGAGATGGGAGAGTGAGGACATGATGAGATGATGGAGATGGAGAGATGACATGGGGAGAGAGGAAAGGAGGATGGGAGAGAGAGAGGAGATATTATGATATATAGAGAGAGAGAGAGAGAGAGAGTGAGAGAGAGAGAGAGAGAGAGAGAGAGAGAGAGAGAGAGAGAGAGAGAGAGAGGTAGAGAGAGGGATGAGGATGAGGAGAGAGAGATGAAATGATGAGATGGGAGAGATGGAGAGGGAGTGATATTTAGGAGAGAGAGAGGGTGAGATGGGGGAGAGAGAGGGAGTGAGATGGGAGGGAGAGGAGGAGGGAGTGAGGAGAGGAGGAGTAGAGGGAGTGGGAGATGGGGAGAGGAGAGGATTTAGATGGGGAGAGAGAGAGGAGATGGAGTTGAGATGGAGAGAGAGAGAGAGGAGGATGAGAGTGATGAGAGAGAGGATATATGGGAGAGAGAGGAGAGAGAGAGAGAGAGAGAGAGAGAGAGAGAGAGAGAGAGAGAGAGAGAGAGAGAGAGAGAGAGAGAGAGAGAGAGAGAGAGAGAGAGAGATGAGAGAGGAGAGGAGAGAGAGGAGGAGAGGGAGTGAGATAGGAGAGGAGGAAAAGGAGTGAGATGGGGAGAGAGGGAGGGAGGAGATGGAGAGAGAGAGGAGAGGGAGTGAGATGAGGAGAGGAGGAGCAGAGAGAGGAGAGGGAGTGAAATCAGTATATAGAGGAGAGGAGTGATAAGGAGGAGGAGAGGGATGAGGATGGGGGAGAGAGAGAGAGAGAGAGAGAGAGAGAGAGAGAGAGAGGAGAGAGAGAGAGAGAGAGAGAGAGAGAGAGAGAGATATAAGAGAGAGAGGGATGGAGACAGAGAGGATAGAAAGCGAGTGAGATGATATGAGGGAGGATGAGATGGAGAGAGAGGAGAGGAGTGAGATGAGGAGAGAGAGCGCAGAGATATATATTATACTTGAGGAGAGAGAGAGGAGGCGAGTGAGATGGGGAGAGAGGAGAGGGATGATATTAAGAGAGAGAGAGGAGAGGGATGAGATGGGGAGAGAGATGAGATGTGATGAGATGGGAGAGTGAGAGGAGGAGGAGCGAGATGGAGGAGAGAGAGAAAGAGGATGGAGATGGGGAGAGAGGGAGTGAGATGAGAGGAGGAGAAAGGAGTGAGATGAGATGAGGAGTGAGAGGGACAATATGGAGAGAAAGGAGTGAGATGGGGAGAGAGAGGAGAGTGGATGAGATGAGGAGAGAGAGAGAGAGAGAGAGAGAGAGAGAGAGAGAGAGAGAGAGAGAGAGAGAGAGAGAGAGAGAGAGAGAGAGTGATGAGATGATGAGAGAGAGAGATGAAAGGTATTGAGATTAGGGAGAGAGATGAGGATGACATTGTGATATATATATATGAGAGGTGAGATTGGTGATATAAGAGGAGTGAGATGGGGAGAGAGAGAGGAGAGGGGAGGGAGGAGGAGAGTGAGAGTAGAGGATGAGATGGGGAGAGAGGAGGAGGGACTTAGATGAGAGAGAGATGATATGATGAGATTTTATATATATATTATTATATTTATATGTATTATATATGTGATGAGATGAAAGAGAGGAGAGAGAGACATATATATATATATATATATATATATATAGAGAGAGAGAGAGAGAGAGAGAGAGAGAGAGAGAGAGAGAGAGAGAGAGATGAGTGAGAGGAGAGGAGAGAGAGGAGGAGGAGGGAGTGAGATAGGAGAGGAGGAAAGGAGTGAGATTGGGAGAGTGGAGGGAGGGAGAGATGAGAGAGAGAGAGGAGTGAGATGAGGAGAGAGAGCGAGAGAGATATTGAAATCTAGAGAGAGAGGAGAGGAGGATAAGGAGGGATGAGGATCGAGACGGTGACATACATGAGACGTATAGATGAGCAAATGATGACACTTCAGACATATTTATTATTTTTTTTGAGACGTATATAATTATTTAAATTGAGACGTATTACGAGACATGGAGCCAGACGATGAGCATATTTATATAAAACACATGATGAGACGACATATTTTATTTACATTTGTTATTTATTTAATATAATGATGATGGGATTTGCCATTTATATTATTTTTATTTAATGTATATATTATTTATTTATATGTATATATATATATATATATTATATCATATATATATATATATATATATATATATATATATATATATATATATATATATATATATTATATATATTTTATATATATATATATATATACATATATATATTATATATTTTATATTTATATACATATATACAATGTTTATTACATTTACATATATTAGAAGGAGGGATGATATTTAGAGAGAGAAGAGAGGGAGGTGAGATAGGAGAGAGAGGGATGAGATGGGAGAGTAGAGAGGAGAGAGGAGGAGGAGGAGAGGAGAGTAGAGGGAGTGAGATGGGAGATATAGGAGAGGGACTTAGATGGGGAGAGAGAGGAGAGATGAGATGAGAGAGAGAGGAGAGGGATGAGATGAGAGGAGTGAGAGAGAGGAGTGAGATGAGAGAGAGAGAGAAGAGAGAGAGATATAGAGAGAGAGAGAGAGAGAGAGAGAGAGAGAGAGAGAGAGAGAGAGAGAGAGAGATGAGAGGAGTGAGACAGGAGATGATGGTGTTATGATGAGATGGGAGAGTGAGGATGGAGTGAGATGAGAGAGAGAGGATGAGATGATATATATTTGCATATATGAGGATGAGACGAGGAGGAGATGGTGCTGACAAGATGGGAGAGAGATGAGAGGGAATGCTTGATAATAGGAGAGAGGAGGATAGAGATTAGGAGAGAGAGTGAGATGATGAGACGGGGAGAGCGGAGATGAGGAGGAGCTAGATGATAGAGGAGAGAGAGAAGATGATGACGGGGAGAGAGAGGGATAGAGATTGAGAGTGAGGATAAATGATGAGATGAGACAGAGATATGTGATGACATGGGGAGAGAGATGGAAGGAGTGAGATGGGGAGAGAGGGAGAGGGAGCAGATGAGGAGAGAGAGAGAGAGAGTAGAGAGAGAGAGAGAGAGAGGAGAGAGAGAGAGAGAGAGAGAGAGAGAGAGAGAGAGAGAGAGATGAGAGGATGAGATTGAGACGGAGGAGGAGATATATATGATGAGATGGGAGAGAGATGAGAGGGGATGATAATAGAGATGAGAGGTGATGGGGAGAGAGAGGATGAGATGGAGAGGAGGAGAGGAGGGATGAGTGAGAGGAGAGTAGAGGAGTGAGATGGGGGAGAGAGGAGAGATATATTTAGATGGGAGAGAGAGAGTGAGATGGATGAGATGAGAGAGAGAGAGGAGGAGGGAGTGAGATGTATATGATGAGAGATGGAGTGAGATGAGAGAGAGGACATATATATTATATAATATTATAATATGAGAGAGAGAGAGAGGAGAGAGAGAGAAGAGAGAGAGAGAGTAGAGAGAGAGAGAGAGAGATGAGGAGAGGAGAGGAGAGAGAGAGGAGAGGAGTGAGATAGGAGAGGGAGGAAAGGAGTGAGATGGGAGAGGAGGGGAGGGAGTGAGATGGAGAGAGAGAGGAGAGGATGAGATGAGGAGAGAGAGCTGAGAGAGAGGAGAGGGAGTGAAATTTGGGAGAGAGATGAGGTATGATGATGATGAGATGATGAGACGGGGATGAGACATATATATATATATATATATATATATAATATTATATATATATATATATATATATATGACATATTTTTGAGACACATAAATGATGAAAAATGATGACGTGACATGATGACAGATGAGACTTTATTACATATATTTTTTTGATTTATTTATATATATCTATATATATTTATATTTTTGGAGTGAGATGAGGAGAGAGATGAAAGGATGAGATGGGAGAGAGGAGAGGGATGATATTTAGAGAGAGAGAGAGGAGAGGGAGTGAGATTAGGGAGAGAGATATGAGGGAGTGGAGATTGGGAGAGTGAGAGATATTAGATGAGGAGAGAGAGAAGAATGATATGATGGGAGAGAGGACAGATGGGAGAGTGGAGGAGCATGATGATGAGAGTGAGAGTGAGGAGTGGAGTGACATGGGGGAGAGAGAGGAAAGGATGAGATGGGGAGAGAGAGAGGGAGAGGGAGTGAGATGAGGAGAGAGAGAGAGAGAGAGAGAGAGAGAGAGAGAGAGAGAGAGAGAGAGAGAGAGAGAGAGAGAGAGAGAGAAAGAGAGAGAGAGAGTGATGGAGGAGAGAGAGAGAGGCATGATGAGATGGAGAGAGAGGAGGGAGATAATAGGAGAGAGAGAGAGGAGAGGGGTGAGATGGGGAGAGAGGAGAGATGGGGAGAGAGAGATGAGAGGGGAGGGAGGAGGAGAGGAGAGTAGGAGGGAGTGAGATGGGGGAGAGAGGAGAGGGATTTAGATGGGGAGAGAGAGGAGGAGGAGGGAGTGAGATGAGAGAGAGAGAGAGGGATGAGATGGGAGAGTGAGAGGGAGTGAGATGGGAGAGAGAGGGAGAGAGAGAGAGAGAGAGAGAGAGAGAGAGAGAGAGAGAGAGAGAGAGAGAGAGAGAGAGAGAGAGAGAGAGAGAGAGAGAGATGAGGAGAGGAGAGGAGAGAGAGGAGAGGGAGTGAGATAGGAGAGGAGGAAAAAGGAGGAGATGGGGAGAGGAGGGAGGGAGTGAGATGGAGAGAGAGAGGAGAGGGAGTGAGATGAGGAGAGAGAGCTAGAGAGAGGAGAGAGGGAGGAAATCGGGGAGAGAGGAGAGGATGACATGATGATGATATGATGAGACGGGAGAAAGAGATGACAAAGATGAGACGACATGAGATGAGCAATGACAGATACTGAGACATATATATTTACATGATTTATGACGGAAAGAGATGATGATGAGACGTACATGAGATGATATCAGACTTGAGCATAAAGATATTTAAGACCGGGGGAGAGGGGATGAGACGGGGGAGAGTGATATAATGATGAGACGGGAGATATGATGTGATGATGGAAGAGAGAGAACAGGCGTATGAGATGAGAGAGAGGAGAGGATGAGATGAGGAGAGAGTATATATATATATATATATATATATATATATATATATAGAGAGAGAGATATGAGGAGTGAGATGATAGAGAGAGAGATGAAAATGATGAGATGGGGAGAGAGATATGTATGATATTATATATATATATGAGGTGAGATGGGGAGAGAGAGGGATGGATGATGAGGAGATATGAGGAGTGACATATATATATAGATGATGAGACGGGGAGAGATGAGGACTTAGACGGAGATGAGATATTTTATAATTTTATTATTTATTTATTTTTATACGTGACATGATGAGACATATCATATTTACATATTATATATATATATATATATATATATATATATATATATATATATATATATATATATATATATAATGATGCATATTTATTACATATATATACATATTTTTACTTTATATTATGACATATTTATTTTACGACATTTTACATGAGATGTGATGGAGAGAGAGAGGAGGATGAGATTGAGGAGAGACAGCTGAGAGAGAGGAGGAGGAACTTAGAGAGAGAGGAGAGGATGATGAGGAGAGAGAGGAGAGGATGAGATGGGGAGAGGATGAGAAAGAGTGAGATGAGAGTGAGATAGATAATGAGTGAGACTTATGAGAGAGAGAGAGAAATAATGATGAGATGGGAGAGATAGAGAGGAGTGAGATGGGTAGAGAGAGGAAAGGAGACATTGGGGAGAGAGAGAGAGAGGAGGAGGGATGAGATGAGAGATAGAGTGAGGAGATGAGAGAGAAAGAGGAGAGGAGTGGAGAGAGATGGGGAGAGGAGTGAGATGGGAGAGAGAGGAGAGGATAGATGGGAGAGTGGGAGAGGAGAGGGAGAGAGAGAGAGAGAGAGAGAGAGAGAGAGAGAGAGAGATATATATATATATATATATATATATATATATATATATATATTTATATATATACATACATATTTTTATATATATATATATTATATTTATTATGATATATAACAGATGTGACAGAGGTTATGATTATACATGATATAAGAGACGTGTGTGACAGACATATTTTGCGACTTATTATTTATTATTTATTTTTCGAGACGGAGAGAGGAGAGGGAGTGATATGGGGTGAGTGAGAGGAGAGGAGTGACCTGGAGAGAGAGGAGAGGGAGTGAGATGAGGACAGAGAGAGAGGGAGTGAGAATGGGGAGAGCGAGAGGAGAGGGAGTGAGATGGGGAGAGAGAGAAGAGAGGGAGTGA